>NC_069505.1:91978426-92237816 GCF_027579735.1 Bombina bombina | reverse complement strand
TAAAAAGGCCTGAGCATAAATAAGTGTCACGGGTGTGTAATCAATGTTTTTTTCTAATTTCACGGTTGCAAATAATGATCTGTGGGTTTCTAAAATCAATGCCTTTACTGTAATCTTTTATTCAAAAGGATGACATATCTCCTCTTTCATGCTGTTGTTTCGGTTGAGGCTCCGGGACCCTCGTATTAAAAAGGCCTGAGCATAAATAAGTGTCACGGGTGTGTAATCAATGTTTTTTTCTAATTTCACGGTTGCAAATAATGATCTGTGGGTTTCTAAAATAAATGCCTTTACTGTAATCTTTTATTCAAAAGGATGACATATCTCCTCTTTCATGCTGTTGTTTCGGTTGAGGCTCCGGGACCCTCGTATTAAAAAGGCCTGAGCATAAATAAGTGTCACGGGTGTGTAATCAAGGTTTTTTTCAAATTTCACTGTTGCAAATAATGATCTGTGGGTTTCTAAAATCAATGCCTTTACTGTAATCTTTTATTCAAAAGGATGACATATCTCCTCTTTCATGCTGTTGTTTCGGTTCAGGCTCCGGGACCCTCGTATTAAAAAGGCCTGAGCATAAATAAGTGTCACGGGTGTGTAATCAATGTTTTTTTCTAATTTCACGGTTGAAAATAATGATCTGTGGGTTTCTAAAATCAATGCCTTTACTGTAATCTTTTATTCAAAAGGATGACATATCTCCTCTTTCATGCTGTTGTTTTGGTTCAGGCTCCGGGACCCTCGTATTAAAAAGGCCTGAGCATAAATAAGTGTCACGGGTGTGTAATCAATGTTTTTTTCTAATTTCACGGTTGAAAATAATGATCTGTGGGTTTCTAAAATCAATTCCTTTACTGTAATCTTTTATTCAAAAGGATGACATATCTCCTCTTTCATGCTGTTGTTTTGGTTCAGGTTCCGGGTCCCTCGTATTAAAAAGGCCTGAGCATAAATAAGTGTCACGGGTGTGTAATCAATGTTTTTTTCTAATTTCATGGTTGCAAATAATGATCTGTGGGTTTCTAAAATCAATGCCTTTACTGTAATCTTTTATTCAAAAGGATGACATATCTCCTCTTTCATGCTGTTGTTTCGGTTGAGGCTCCGGGACCCTCGTATTAAAAAGGCCTGAGCATGGGGGGCGGAGCTTGCAGCCTAACATGGAAGTCGTGTTTCTGTGAGCTCCGTGTGCTCAGTTGCAACAAACTGCTTTTTACATGGGATAACAACTATCAGATGAGATACCAAATGTGAGATATGCCTGCCTAAACTACTCGACCAACATCGCTGAAGAGAGAGACAGGGGAAAGCTACCCGGCGCACACTTAAATAGGAGCCTTTGTTTCAACTGCGCCACTACTCACGGAGCTAGCGGTCACCCACGTGGCTGATTACATCGCTAACTTGCCGTTACTCTCAGGCTGACATAAGGGAGCACTTTTGAACGCTGCGGTAAGGTTCGGACATTACCTTTTCCCACTCTCCCTGTACAACTAGACGGCACGTTCACACATTAGAGCTCCAGCCGACCGCCATTGCGGCCCACCTGACTAACCAGTCAGGAACTTTATATGCTTACCCGGGGGCTTTCCCTTGCACTACAGAGGCACACAATAAACTGTGGACAGCCGTAGGACATCCAGCTCGCCAAGCCTCCCTAGCCCCATAGTCAGTCAGCACACCTACCTCCTTGACTATAGCTAGGCCCTTGAGGCATAACGTCACAGCCTATAACAGGGAGCGGCAAGTGCAAGATAACAGGACACTACACTTACTTGATATAGTCTGTATAATTGCCGCTCCTGTATACTGCCTTACACCATCATGTCGACTAGGAAGGGCCATAAACCACAAAAAGGGCCCAAAAACTCCAAAAGTTCCCAAGGCCCCAACCTGGCTATGAAGGAATATTTTAAACCACTAGACTCACTGTCACATGACCACATAAATGCACAGCAAGAAAATGGTAGCGAATCAGAAGACTCAGACTCAACCTCAATACAGCATACCCCACCCAGGCCCCTTACCAAGGCTGACTTAAGCACGCTACCTACTAAAGATGACTTTGCAGCGCTGATGACTCATGTTAGCCAGCTTATTAAAGAAGGTCTGAAGGAGGTTAGAAAAGACCTAAATGAACTGGGCAACAGGGTAGAATACTTAGAAGAGGGAACGGAGTATATAAACAACCAACATGAGGAAATGTCACGGCAACTTCATCAGCAAAGTGTTATCATAGACGACCTACAACATCACGTTGAAGATCTCGATAACAGGGGCAGAAGGCAGAATATACGTATCCGCGGCATCCCAGAAAGTGTACTGAATCAGCAACTGGGGGACTATCTGCAAAATCTATTTAAACACCTTGCTAACCCATTGGAGATCCCAAACATGCCGCTTGACAGAGCCCACAGAGCCCTACGACCTCCCCCAAGGCCTTCAGACCCACCCAGGGATGTGATCCTGAAATTCCAGAATTATAAGGATAAAGAAACTATATATAACGCTGCCAGGAAAACTCAAACTGTTCTATTTGAAGGATCAAAACTTCAGATATTCGCAGACTTGAGCCCCATTACACTGGCTAAAAGAAAGGAGGCTAGATACCTTACTCAGCACCTTCAAAATCTGGGCATCCAATATAGATGGGGCTTCCCCTTCTGCCTCAAAGTCATTAGAGGCCCCCAAACTTATATCTATAGAACACCAGAAGATCTAGAGACTTTTTGTAAGGGGCTCAATATCTCTTTACCTGTCCTTCCTAAGTTGAATGATCACCCTCACCCTGCATTAGAGCTGAAGGATATACACCCCAAACCACAACGGCAGAATTGGTCGACAGTAAACAGGAAGAGAAACAGAACCACCTGTAACTCTCCACAACCTGCTGATACTGCTTCTGCACCACTTACTTGATCAAGTTCTCCTGAGGGCTTTGGCTCGCCCTTTCCTCCCTCTCATTTGGTGTAGTATGAAGCTTATTTGTTGTTCTCTTCGCTTAGTTGGCTTCATTAAGCGTACATTGTAATGACTTAGTGACTTTTTGATCATATGAAAACCACAACCTCTCTACACGCAGACTTTTTTTTTTTTTGTTTTTGTTTTTTATTGTCTCCAAGTTGCTCCCCTCCCCAGTTATATAAAATGCATGTGCTATATCCCATGATGTATGGGCTTGGTTTCTGCACTAATTATCCCAGCATGTGTGCCCAAGAATATGATCAAGAAAATCTGCTTGACGCCCCGCTCTCTCTCCTTCCTAAATTTAAACAGGCTGCCTTACAGTAGCATCCTCAGGCAATAATCCCTGACAGCTTTATTCAGCCCGAGTTTATTGTTGCATCGAGCGTAGCTCTAAATATAGAGTTTTCTTTTTCCCCCTCTCATCATTGTTTGTTTGATACCCTCATATAGTGTGATGTCAACACTTAGTTTTTCTTTCAATTTGAACCCCTCTACTTTTAATAGTTTTATTTACAGTTTTTTTGTTTTATGTCATCCAACAATGCTCTACATGCTAAAAATGTTGTTTTATGCATATTTCCTACTGTATGAACTAATGTTTATGCTTGTGCTCTCTATCCAGCAAGCCGGATTTCACCCACTCTTCTCTGCTCCCTCTTCTCTCAAGTTGTATCCTGTCATTGTTGCTCTACTGCTGGGTCTCAAGGTTACAAGTAAGTGCTCCTCTGTGGGTGACCATACACTCCATACATGTAATATAACTCATACACAGCGCAGAGCGACATATCATCGTACCATATTCACTTTACTTCTCATTCGTCATGAGCTCCCCTAATGTTAAATTCCTTTCACTAAATGTGAAAGGTCTCAACTCCCCGACCAAGCGGTCTGTCGCTCTAAACTGGTTTCATAGGCAAGAGGCCGACATTATCTATATGCAGGAGACTTACTTTGCCCTGGCAGCGGCCCCGACATGCTCCTCTCGCACCTACCCAACGGGATACTTTGCCCATAACACAACTAAAACAAACGGAGTGGGTATATTGGTTCACAGAAGACTTCCCTTCTCTCTCACATCCAAACATCAAGATGAAACAGGTAGAATCCTAGTCTTAATAGGCACCCTGTATAACCAGCCAGTCACTCTAATGAACTTATATGCACCTAACAAACACCAGGCGAAATTCTTTAGGAAGGCTTTAGATATTCTCACACCCATAGCTACTGGTCTTGTGCTGTTGGCAGGAGACTTTAATGTCGCTCTGTCACCGGCGCTGGACTGTTCACTGGGGCGCAGCTGCATACCTACCTCCACACTGCATTCTATTCAGAGTAAATTACAGAACCTGACATTAGTGGACATATGGAGACTTAATCACCCCCAGACAAAAACCTATACCTTCTATTCACATCCCCAGAGATCCTCATCTAGGATCGACTATATTTTTATTGATCAGAATCACCTTCACTTGACAAGACACTCGTACATTACCCCCGTGTCATGGACAGACCACTCCGCTGTCTCCATAGAGATCTCCTGGCCTTCAGCCCCCGTGTCCCAATACTGTTGGAGACTAGACGAATCACTGCTTAAGAATGTACAACTGTCCGAGGAGATCACTCGATCCTTAGCGGATTATTTTGCTCTAAATGACAATGGCACGACGAAATCTCAAATAGTGTGGGACGCGCACAAGGCAGTTATCAGAGGGGATTTCCTTAAATATAAAGCAAATCTAGTTAAACTAAGGAGAAAAGAATTCGACTCACTGACAACAAATTTAAATAGCGCTGCGACAGAATTTGCAATTGCACCACACAACAAACTTCTAGAGGATAAGCTGACGAAAGCCAGAAGAGACCTTAACGCATATCTCAATAGGGAAGCCCTGAAACATGCCTTTTTCTTGCGCAAGCTTTACTTTACGGAGGGGAATAGGATAGGCACATTATTGGCCAAAGCGCTTCGTCAAAGGACGCTTAACTCCTTTATACACAAAATATCTTCGCAAGACTCAGTAGACATTCAAGATAGTAAGGGAATAGCTAGAGTGTTTCATACATTTTTCAAGTCCTTATATCAACTCCCCCCCTTAAATGACAGCCAAACTCGAGCGGAATGTGAGGACTATGTTCGCTGCGCAGGTCTTCAGACCTTGTCCCAGTCGGAGTCAGACCAACTTGATGCACCCATCGAAGTGGCCGAGATTCTCTCAGCTATTGAATCCCTACCTAACCACAAAACCCCTGGCCCAGACGGACTGTCCAATTCCTATTATAAATCTTTTAAGCACATTCTAGCCCCGCATTTAGCCACTCTATTCAAATCAGTAGATAATCATGAACCTTTCTCCAGAGATATGCTGTCAGCACATATTACCCTGATCCACAAGCAAGACAAACCCCCTAACCTTCCGGGTAGTTACCGCCCCATCTCCTTAATTAACACGGACGCAAACATTTATGCCAAAATTATCGCTACCAGAATTAATAAACTGCTACCACGACTTATACACACTGACCAGACAGGCTTTATTCCGCGTCGGGAGGCCAGGGACAATACTATCCGAACATTGCACTTAATAGACTACGTGTCTACCTCCAAAATTGAATCAGTCCTGGTCTCTACCGACGCGGAAAAAGCATTCGACAGACTGAACTGGACATATCTTAAATCGACTCTGACGGAATTCGGCTTTGGAGACACGACCATAAATAGAATCTTTAGTTTATATGACAGTCCTTCAGCTAGGATCAAAGTTAATAACACTCTCTCAGACCCCTTTCAAATATACAATGGAACCCGCCAGGGGTGCCCACTTTCTCCATTGCTGTTTGCAATAGCAATGGAACCATTAGCCGCACACATTAGGAATAATATGAACATTAAGGGGATTACAATAGGTCCTTCCGAATACAAAATCAGTCTATATGCCGACGACATCTTGTTAACTCTGTCCGACCCCCGTAATTCGATTACTCACCTCCTAGCAGAGTTCCGCCGGTTTGGTAACCTATCACACTTTCACATAAATGATCAAAAATCTAATATCCTCAATATAAACATGAAGCCTAAACAATTTGCGGCCATTTCCGAGATATGCCCATACCATTTATGTACCGATCAGATAAAATATCTAGGTATTGCCCTCACTCCTAAAATAAGCTCTCTCTTTCAGGCTAATTATATCCCGCTCCTTAAACGGATCCAATCTAGTAGCCAAAATTGGCAATCCAAGCCGTTTTCCTGGTGGGGCAGAATGCAGGTGGTTAAGATGTCCATCTTGCCTCTTGTTCTATATACTTTCCAGACAGTTCCTATTGACCTCCCTCAGACTTATCTAGACCAGCTGCAGTCGACCCTTAATAAATTCATATGGGGAAGCAAAAGACCTAGGGTAGCGAGGCACACTTTATATCGACCAAAGATCAAAGGAGGACTGGCGGTCCCATGCATCACCCAGTATTACCAAGCGGGCACACTACAACATGTGTTCGACTGGCATGTAGGACACATAGATAAAGCATGGATATTACTAGATGCACACATTCTCCAATCTCCTCAAATAGGCCCTCTCTGTTGGCTGCCCCATACTTATAGACCGCTAGTGACAAAAACTTCGCCCCTATATAAACATATTTTCCGCACATGGGACAATATCCTGGACCACGTTCCTGGAATCTCCTCCCCTCTTTCCCCCATGTTCCCAATTTTCCAAAACACGGAATGGCTACAAAGCATCCATACCGCGAGCAAATACACTAGATTTTCTGACTTAGGCCTCTCTTCTCCGCTTTGTGAATTCCTTCACTTGGGCGCATTGAAATCTGCTCCTGAATTGTCAGATGTACTACAGGGCACCTTTGGACAATGGCTTAAATATTCCCAATTACAGCACCTTTTAGCAACCTCCCCCCATAAACTCTCTCTCCTTCGCCCCCTTACGCACTTTGAATCTATTTGTAGACATGGAAGAGCCCTAAAGGGTTCCCTAGCCTTGTCTAAGAGAATCCTTGACGCGTGCCTATATAAACGGTTGCCTAAAACCACTCAGACTTGGTCAGTTGAGCTGGAACTGGAATTCTCAGAGGAGCAGTGGGAAAAAATGTATCAGCGCACTCACAGCTCATCCACCTCCACCCAAATCTTGGAAATGAATTACAAAATCATAACCAGGTGGTACTTAACACCGTTGAGGCTCTCCCGCATTTATCCTGGTTCCCCTTCTGGATGTTGGAGGAGCTGCGGAGGCATTGGTCACATGACCCATATATGGTGGTCCTGCCCTAAGCTGCGGGCCTTTTGGCAGGCTCTGCGACGATTTGTAGCTCCATTATTTGATACACCATTTGTAATTACACCCGCCATGGTACTATTCAATGACACACCCAAACAGTCCTGTAAACTCCGCGCACATCTCCTCCAGATATGTTTGAACGGAGCAAAATCCCTTATAGCTAGGGCTTGGAAAACAGAAATAGTTCCCACAATAGAGACCTGGAAGGCGCGAACACAAGAGTTAATCCACCTAGAGGAGTACTATTATTTTAAAAATAACAGGATGGCACACTACCACCTTGTCAAGTTTTATTGGGAAACCATAAACCCACTGAGACCCCAGCACTAGCGCCTGTAACCTCTCCTCTCACTTCTCTCTTTTCTGTCTCCTTCCTAACACTGTCTCCGCCTTCCCCTCCATCTTTGTACTCGCCTTAGCACACTTGCTGTCAATTGCCCTACTAGCCTCCACCCGGCTGATAATTAATTAATTGATCTACTACAGTCCTAAAAATTGTTGTGATGACTCTTACCGTCTTGTCCCTTCTTCATAATGTTCTTAATTTTACTTGTCTATTTGTAATTTTATTTATTTTTCCCCCCCTCCCTTTCCTTTTTCCCTTCCCCCTTTTTTTTTTTTTTTTTATTTTTCTTTTTTTTCTACTCTACCTTTTAGTCCATTATCATTGTACTCAATTATTTATTTTTCTCTTATTCCTACCTGTTGTTGTTGTAAACTTGAAAATTGTTCAATAAAAAACAATATTTAAAAAAAAAAAAGGCCTGAGCATAAATAAGTGTCACGGGTGTGTAATCAATGTTTTTTTCTAATTTCACGGTTGCAAATAATGAACTGTGGGTTTCTAAAATCAATGCCTTTACTGTAATCTTTTATTCAAAAGGATGACATATCTCCTCTTTCATGCTGTTGTTTCGGTTCAGGCTCCGGGACCCTCGTATTAAAAAGGCCTGAGCATAAATAAGTGTCACGGGTGTGTAATCAATGTTTTTTTCTAATTTCACGGTTGCAAATAATGATCTGTGGGTTTCTAAAATCAATGCCTTTACTGTAATCTTTTATTCAAAAGGATGACATATCTCCTCTTTCATGCTGTTGTTTCGGTTGAGGCTCCGGGACCCTCGTATTAAAAAGGCCTGAGCATAAATAAGTGTCACGGGTGTGTAATCAATGTTTTTTTCTAATTTCACGGTTGCAAATAATGATCTGTGGGTTTCTAAAATCAATGCCTTTACTGTAATCTTTTATTCAAAAGGATGACATATCTCCTCTTTCATGCTGTTTTTCGGTTAAGGCTCCGGGACCCTCGTATTAAAAAGGCCTGAGCATAAATAAGTGTCACGGGTGTGTAATCAATGTTTTTTTCTAATTTCACGGTTGCAAATAATGATCTGTGGGTTTCTAAAATCAATGCCTTTACTGTAATCTTTTATTCAAAAGGATGACATATCTCCTCTTTCATGCTGTTGTTTCGGTTCAGGCTCCGGGACCCTCGTATTAAAAAGACCTGAGCATAAATAAGTGTCACGGGTGTGTAATCAATGTTTTTTTCTAATTTCACGGTTGCAAATAATGAACTGTGGGTTTCTAAAATCAATGCCTTTACTGTAATCTTTTATTCAAAAGGATGACATATCTCCTCTTTCATGCTGTTGTTTCGGTTCAGGCTCCGGGACCCTCGTATTAAAAAGGCCTGAGCATAAATAAGTGTCACGGGTGTGTAATCAATGTTTTTTTCTAATTTCACGGTTGCAAATAATGATCTGTGGGTTTCTAAAATCAATGCCTTTACTGTAATCTTTTATTCAAAAGGATGACATATCTCCTCTTTCATGCTGTTGTTTCGGTTCAGGCTCCGGGACCCTCGTATTAAAAAGGCCTGAGCATAAATAAGTGTCACGGGTGTGTAATCAATGTTTTTTTCTAATTTCACGGTTGCAAATAATGATCTGTGGGTTTCTAAAATCAATGCCTTTACTGTAATCTTTTATTCAAAAGGATGAAATATCTCCTCTTTCATGCTGTTGTTTCGGTTCAGGCTCCGGGACCCTCGTATTAAAAAGGCCTGAGCATAAATAAGTGTCACGGGTGTGTAATCAATGTTTTTTTCTAATTTCACGGTTGCAAATAATGATCTGTGTTTTTCTAAAATCAATGCCTTTACTGTAATCTTTTATTCAAAAGGATGACATATCTCCTCTTTCATGCTGTTGTTTCGGTTCAGGCTCCGGGACCCTCGTATTAAAAAGGCATGAGCATAAATAAGTGTCACGGGTGTGTAATCAATGTTTTTTTCTAATTTCACGGTTGCAAATAATGATCTGTGGGTTTCTAAAATCAATGCCTTTCCTGTAATCTATTATTCAAAAGGATGACATATCTCCTCTTTCATGCTGTTGTTTCGTTTGAGGCTCCGGGACCCTCGTATTAAAAAGGCCTGAGGATAAATAATTGTGTAACGGGTATCTAATGAATTTTTTTTTTTATTTCACGGGTCATATAAATGATCTCTGGGATTCTAAAATCAATGCCTTTCCTGTAATCTATTATTTAAAAGGATGACAGTACTACCAAAATACAGCCAATGAAGGGCCTTAGGAAGACTGAGCCAAGGTTGGATTGTAGTATTTGGTTAGGCTAATCATGATGGCCATGTAGACCACCACCACCGAGAGTCCTAGAAGTAACAGGGATGTGATGAAAGAAGTAAAAATATTAGAACTTGAAACAACAGAGTTAGCCATGGGTGTTAGTGCAAAAGCGCTTGGCTTTTTTTTGGCTTTGGGTGCGGCTATTCATGCAGGACATATAGAGATGACAACATTCGGTGTCGTATCAGCTATTAAACTAATAAGAACAGTACTACCAAAATACAGCCAATGAAGGGCCTTAGGAAAACTGAGCCAAGGTTGGATTGTAGTATTTGGTTAGGCTAATCATGATGGCCATGTAGACCACCACCACCGAGAGTCCTGGAAGTAACAGGGATGATGAGATGAAAGAGCTAAGAATAGTAGAACTTGAAACAACAGAGTTAGCCATGGGTGTTAGGGCAAAACCGCTTGGCTTTTTTTTGGCTTTGGGTGCGGCTATTCATGCAGGCCATATAGAGCTGCCAACATTCGGTGTCGTATCAGCTATTAAACTAATAAGAACAGTACTACCAAAATACAGCCAATGAAGGGCCTTAGGAAGACTGAGCCAAGGTTGGATTGTAGTATTTGGTTAGGCTAATCATGATGGCCATGTAGACCACCACCACCAAGAGTCCTGGAAGTAACAGGGATGATGAGATGAAAGAGCTAAGAATAGTAGAACTTGAAACAACTGAGTTAGCCATGGGTGTTAGTGCAAAACCGCTTGGCTTTTTTTGGCTTTGGGTGCGGCTATTCATGCAGGCCATATAGAGCTGACAACATTCGGTATCGTATCAGCTATTAAACTAATAAGAACAGTACTACCAAAATACAGCCAATGAAGGGCCTTAGGAAGACTGGGCCAAGGTTGGATTGTAGTATTTGGTTAGGCTAATCATGATGGCCATGTAGACCACCACCACCGAGAGTCCTGGAAGTAACAGGGATGATGAGATGAAAGAGCTAAGAATAGTAGAACTTGAAACAACAGAGTTAGCCATGGGTGTTAGTGCAAAACCGCTTGGCTTTTGTTTGGCTTTGGGTGCGGCTATTCATGCAGGCCATATAGAGCTGACAACATTCGGTGTCGTATCAGCTATTAAACTAATAAGAACAGTACTATCAAAATACAGCCAATGAAGGGCCTTAGGAAGACTGAGCCAAGGTTGGATTGTAGTATTTGGTTAGGCTAATCATGATGGCCATGTAGACCACCACCACCGAGAGTCCTGGAAGTAACAGGGATGATGAGATGAAAGAGCTAAGAATAGTAGAACTTGAAACAACAGAGTTAGCCATGGGTGTTAGTGCAAAACCGCTTGGCTTTTTTTTGGCTTTGGGTGCGGCTATTCATGCAGGCCATATAGAGCTGACAACATTCGGTGTCGTATCAGCTATTAAACTAATAAGAACAGTACTACCAAAATACAGCCAATGAAAGGCCTTAGGAAGACTGGGCCAAGGTTGGATTGTAGTATTTGGTTAGGCTAATCATGATGGCCATGTAGACCACCACCACCGAGAGTCCTGGAAGTAACAGGGATGATGAGATGAAAGAGCTAAGAATAGTAGAACTTGAAACAACAGAGTTAGCCATGGGTGTTAGTGCAAAACCGCTTGGCTTTTTTTTGGCTTTGGGTGCGGCTATTCATGCAGGCCATATAGAGCTGACAACATTCGGTGTCGTATCAGCTATTAAACTAATAAGAACAGTACTACCAAAATACAGCCAATGAAGGGCCTTAGGAAGACTGAGCCAAGGTTTGATTGTAGTATTTGGTTAGGCTAATCATGATGGCCATGTAGACCACCACCACCGAGAGTACTGGAAGTAACAGGGATGATGAGATGAAAGAGCTAAGAATAGTAGAACTTGAAACAACAGAGTTAGCCATGGGTGTTAGTGCAAAACCGCTTGGCTTTTTTTTGGCTTTGGGTGCGGCTATTCATGCAGGCCATATAGAGCTGACAACATTCGGTGTCGTATCAGCTATTAAACTAATAAGAGCAGTACTACCAAAATACAGCCAATGAAGGGCCTTAGGAAGACTGAGCCAAGGTTGGATTGTAGTTTTTGGTTAGGCTAATCATGATGGCCATGTAGACCACCACCACAGAGAGTCCTGGAAGTAACAGGGATGATGAGATGAAAGAGCTAAGAATAGTAGAACTTGAAACAACAGAGTTAGCCATGGGTGTTAATCCAAGACCACTTGGATTTATTTTTGTATTGGGTGCGGCTAATCATGCAGGCCATATAGAGCTGCCACCATTCGGTGTTGTATCAGCTATAAAAATAATAAGAACTGTACTATCAAAATACAGACAATGAAGGGCCTATGAAGACTGAGCAAAGGTTGGATTGTAGTATTTTGTTTGGCTAATCATGATGGACATGTAGACCGCCCATAACAGGGATGAAAGTGGTAAGAATAGTACTAATTGAAACAACCGAGTTAGCCATGGGTGTTAGTCTAAGACCACTCAGCTTTTTTTTGGGTTTGGGTGCAGCTAATCATGAAGGCCAGATAGACCTGCCACCATTTGGTGTTGTAACAGGTATGAAAATGCAAAGAACAGTACTACTTAACACAACCTACTTACCATGGGTCCCAGAGCATATGTTTGGTTGTTATATTTTGTAAGGGTAATCATGCAGGCCATATAGACCTCCACCGATAGGGTGAGTATGAGTAACAGCTATTAAAATGCGAAGGACATTACTAATTAACACAACATAGTTACCATGGGTCGCAGACCAAGAGCAGATGTCTTATTATTATATTTTGTATGGGTAATAATCCAGGCCGTATAGACCTCACCAAATAGGGGGAGTTACAGAGATTAAAGTGCTAAGAATGGTAGTACTTAAAACACAACCTCGTTAAAATAGGTAGCAGACCACATGTCTTATTATTATAATTTTTAAGGGTAATCTGGCAGGCCATATAGAACTCCCCCGATAGGGGGGGGGGAACAGGGATTAAAGTGCTAAGAAAAGTACTAATTGACACAAGCTAGTTGGGTCCAAGAACGCATGTTTGATTATTAGAATTTATTAGGGTAATTATATATCTAACAAATCTATCTATTTCTCTTCTATCGATTCGATCTAACTATCAATCTATGTATATCTATCTATCCTATCTATCACTATCAATCTATCTTCTGTCCGGGATGTTTTGAGACAGCCACTTTGGGAATGTTAGTTGATTTAGACCCATTATGGCTTAAAAGCAGACTCTGCATCAACTATGTAATTTTCCATGGGAGTTTTGCCAGGGATCCCCCTCCAGCATGCAACAGTCCAGGTGTTAGTACCCTTGAAACAACTTTTCCATCACTATTGTGGCCAGAAAGAGTCCTTGTAGGTTTTAAAGTTCACCTGCCTATTGAATTCAATGGCGGTTCACGCGGTTTGCGCGTTCGCGAACAATACCGGAAGTTCGAGTCCGCCGTTCGCGAACCGAAAATTTTAGGTTCGCGACATCACTAATAATAAATATAATATAGGGTTCGGCGATGTTAGGGGCAGCAGATTAGGGGTACATAGGGATAATGTAGGTTGCGGCGGTTTGCGGTCGGCAGATTAGGGGTTAAACATTTTTATTAGAGTGGCGGCAATGTGGGGGGACCTCGGTTTAGTGGTACATAGGTAGTTTATGGGTGTTATTGTACTTTAGAGCACAGTAGTTAAGAGTTTTATGAACCAGCATTAGCCCATAAAGCTCTTAACTCCTGACTTTTTTCTGCGGCTGGAGTTTTGTCATTAGAATTCTAACGCTCACCTCAGCCAAGACTCTAAATACCAGCGTTAGAAAGATCCCATTGAAAAGATAGGATACTCAATTGACGTAAGGGGATCTGCGGTATGGAAAAGTCGCGGCTGGAAAGTGAGCGTTAGACCTTTACCTACACGACTCTAAATACCAGCGGGCGGCCAAAACCAGCGTTAGGACCCCCTAACGCTGGTTTGGACGGCTAACGCAGAACTCTAAATCTAGGCGTTGGTCTTTTTCCAGTGTATGGTTAAACCATTGGACACCACTAACTTATTAAATTCACAGAACAACTTGCCATGTTTGACTGGTTTGTTAGTTTTCTGCATGTCATTTCTTTTCCAAGCTGGCAGGTATTCAACAAAACTGTCACGCATGTAATTTGAGTAAGTAATATTCACAAATTCATGAATACTTTGTTCAATAGCCATTTCAATGGTTTTTAGAACAGTAGTGAGCTCTGCACCTTGACTGGATCTTGGTCAAATGTTGAACCTACAGAAATATTTGGGAATCCATTTGCCCAAGTTATACCAATGCTAGCAACTAATCTGCGCTCATTATCAATCATGGCATGGTAAGAACAACCATCAACATATAACCAAGGTAATGTTTGATACTTGTCCTCATTATATATTTTATATGGGGAAAGCATTTGTTCCTCCAGGAAATCATCTTCTACTAAATTTTCCAGTACAGTACAGTACAGTCATGGAGCTCTGCAAGCCCCTGTGTGACTGGATTCTTTTTGTTTTGCTTATAGCGAATTTCTAAAGGCCAGCCTTGTAAGGAAAGAGTCCAAGCTGTTGTGCGGCTATTGGACAGGTTCCCATAGTTTATTCTCTCACTTTGCAGATATAGCAAAGGCTGGTGGGCTGTTTCTTCAATAATTTTATCGCCCTGTATATACTGTAGCTGCGGAAATATTGTAGAGCCCATACAGTAGATAAGAGGGCTTTTTCACAATCACTAAATTGTATTTCTACTGGGGATAAAGTTTTGCTCACATAAGCAATGATTTTGCTTAAATATCATGCTTTTGGTATAAAACAGCACTCATGCTTATATCTGTGTAACCTGTCTCTAAGTAGAAAGGTTTACCCATTTCAGGGTACGCTAAACAAGGTGCTTCTTGATCCTCACTACAGTGCCATTTCACATCCTTCTTTAGAAGAAATAGAAGTGGTTTAGCTAATTCTGCATAATTATCAATTAATTTACGAGAATAATTTGTCATACCCAAGAATGATCTTAATTCCTTTAAGTTAGTTGGGTTCTTAGAATGTATTATAGCTTACACCTTTTTCTTATGAGGATTTAACCCTTCAGACGTCACTTCATGCCCCAAGAAGTTCACATGAGTGTGGCACCATTGGACTTTTTTTTTATTATTTTTTATAAATCTTTTTATTGATTTTCCATATCTTATAACATCATCAAAGGAAAAGAAAAAAAAAAGTCACAAAGTCCCAAATTAAGACATACAATAACCAGGGACAAAAAGAAAGCAATAATGAACCAGAATGGTATTCATCAGGCCTGTTGAGTTATAATTTAAATTACTAAATAAAATAATAAAAAAAAAAAATTATAATTTTTTTATTAATTCCCCATCACCCCCTCTCCACTCCCCCCACCCCAGCCTGCTCATTAAAAAAAAAAAAAAAGAGTTTTTATTGGGCAGCAACAGTTTAAAGATGTTCTAGCCATATACAGTGGGGCAAAAAAGTATTTAGTCAGCCACCAATTGTGCAAGTTCTCCCACTTAAGAAGATGAGAGAGGCCTGTAATTTTTATCATAGGAATACCTCAACTATGAGAGACAAAATGTGGAAACAAATCCAAACAATCACATAGTCTGATTTGGAAAGAATGTATTTGCATATTATGGTGGAAAATAAGTATTTGGTCACCTACAAACAAGCAAGATTTCTGGCTCTCGCAGACCTGTATCTTCTTCTTTAAGAGGCTCCTCTGTCCTCCACTCATTACCTGTATTAATGGCACCTGTTTGAACTTGTTATCAGTATAAAAGACACCTGTCTACAACCTCAAACAGTCACACTCCAAACTCCACTATGGTGAAGACCAAAGAGCTGTTGAAGGACACCAGAAACAAAATTATAGACCTGCACCAGGCTGGGAAGACTGAATCTGCAATAGGCAAGCAGCTTGGTGTGAAGAAATCAACTGTGGGAGCAATAATTAGAAAATGGAAGACCAATGATAATCTCCCTCGATCTGGAGCTCCACGCAAGATCTCACCCCGTGGGGTCAAAATGATCACAAGAACGGTGAGCAAACATCCCAGAACCACATGGGGGGACCTAGTGAATGACCTGCAGAGAGCTGGGACCAAAGTAACAAAGGCTACCATCAGTAACACACTATGCTGCCAGGGACTCAGATCCTGCAGTGCCAGGCGTGTCCCCCTGCTTAAGCCAGTACATGTCCAGGCCCATCTGAAGTATGCTAGAGAGCATTTGGATGATCCAGAAGCGGATTGGGAGAATGTCATATGGTCAGATGAAAACAAAGTAGAACTGTTTGGTAAAAACACAACTCATCGTGTTTGGAGGAGAGAAAATGCTGAGTTGCAACCAAAGAACACCATACTTACTGTGAAGCATGGGGGTGGCAACATCATGCTTTGGGGCTGTTTCTCTACAAAGGGAACAGGATGACTGATCCATGTACATGAAAGAATGAATGGGGCCATGTATCGTGAGATTTTGAGTGCAAACCTCCTTCCATCAGCAAGGGCATTGAAGATGAAACATGGCTGGGTCTTTCAGCATGACAATGATCCCAAACACACCACCCGGGCAACAAAGGAGTGGCTTCGTAAGAAGCATTTCAAGGTCCTGGAGTGGCCTTGCCAGTCTCCAGATCTCAACCCCATAGAAAACCTTTGGAGGGAGTTGAAAGTATGTGTTGCCCAGCGACAGCCCCAAAACATCACTGCTCTAGAGGATATCTGCATGCAGGAATGGGCCAACATACCAGCAACAGTGTGTGACAACCTTGTGAAGACTTACAGAAAACGTTTGACCTCTGTCATTGCCAACAAAGGATATATAGCAAAGTATTGAGATGAACTTTTGATATTGACCAAATACTTATTTTACACCATAATTTTCAAATAAATTATTTCCAAATCAGACAATGTGATTTTCTGGATTTGTCTCCACATTTTGTCTCTCATAGTTGAGGTATACCTATGATGAAAATTACAGGCCTCTCTCATCTTCTTAAGTGGGAGAACTTGCACAATTGGTGGCTGACTAAATACTTTTTTGCCCCACTTTAAGCTAGGTAAATCACCTCTTAGCATGGCTTCTTCCAGAAATATTGAGCCCCGAAAAGGCTGCATTATCTGCAATTGACTTTCCTTTGGCAAAGAAGAAATTAAGGGCATCCATTTCAAGAAAAATCGTTTACTTCTTTTTTCTAGGTTATCAGTGAAATCGAATTGTTCTAGAGTCATTTGATTTAACAATATATCTTTGAATTCAGTTATCTGTGGGGGGTTTTTGGAAATCCAATATTTGAGGATTAAATTCCTGCCTGAAAGGATTATGATATTCAAAAAGGTATTAGCCCTAATTAAACTAGAGTTATTTATAAGAAAAAATATGTGGACGTCCTGGAATTTAAATGAACAATTACATAGTTTTTCAAACCAAAAATGTATTCTATGCCAAAACGTTTGGATTTTAGGGCATTTCCAAAAGCAGTGGTAAATATCAGCCATCGGGAAACTGCATTTGCTACAGGTGCTTACTGATTTTTTCTCCCATTTAGTTATCATTGCTGGTGTAATATATATCATGTTCAGAATCTTTACATGTGATTCTCTCCAGGAAATAGAAGCTGTGGCAGAGTCTACCAGTGCAAAACTATTTTGGATTATATCCCCTTGAGGATTGGTACTTAAAAAATACAATTTATTTGTAATTCTATTTAAGTTATCCATACCTTGTAGCCTTTTACTGTTTTATAGAGAGCGGATATCGTTATTTCCCCATTTCTATACCAGTCAATAACGGGAGATAATTTATCCCAAGCTACAAGATTGGGTTGATTTTTGGTTAAATCAAAAAAATAATGTCTTAATTGTAAATATGCAAAAAATTGTTTATTGGGAATATTAAATTCCTCTTTGAGGTTGTTGAAGGATTTGCATACCCCCCTATCGTCAACAAGCTGTGCAATGTAAACCAGGCCACTCTCTTCCCAGCTCTGAAAAATTTTGGAGTTTAAAACATATGAAAATTCAGCATTTCCATTGATAGTAAGAAATTTAGAGAAAGAGCGATCAACCTCTAAAGAGTTACAGATTTTTGTCCAGGCTGCAATAATATTACCTACACTTGTAAGATTTTTAATCTTTTCTGGGAATTAATTTTTTGCCAGATGTAACAAAGCTTTTAAAGAGTAGGGTTTGATTAATTGTTGATCTAGAGATAAGGGCGTATAGTAATCAGAGTCCATAATCCAATCAAGAGCAATCTTGCCTATACAGGCCCAATTGTAGATTTCAATATCAGGGAGTGATAACCCCCCATATCTCTTGGTAGAGTCAGTTTATAGTGAGAGAGGGCTGATCTCTTCCCATTCCATAAAAATTTTGTACAAATTTGTCTAAAAGATACCAAGTCCCTCTTAGTAATAAATAAAGGTATACTTTGCATTAAATAAAGAATTTTGGGAAAAATCATCATTTTTATTAAATTGACTTTCCCCAAAAGTGAAAGAGGAAATTTAATCCAGTTAGAGAGATTTTTATGAATTTCGGCCCATAATGTTGTAAAGTTTAGATTATACCACTCATTGGGGTTTCTTGATATTTTAATACCTAAGTACCTAATGGAACTATTTGCTATTGAAAAAGGGATTTCCCGTAACCCGTTTTTATGCTTATATAACCATAATATTTCAGATTTACTGTAGTTAACTTTATAGCCTGAGAACAAGCCATATTCCTCAAATATCTTTAGGATTAATGGAATGTTTTTCCTTGAATCCTTTAAGAAAATCAACAGGTCATCTGCGTACAAAGAAAGTATTACCTGGGCGTGGCCTATACAGATCCCTTCGAGTTCTTTTCTAAACAGCACTGCCAACGGTTCGATGGCCAAGCTGAATAAGTAGGGGGACAGGGGGCAACCCTGCCTGGTTCCTTTTTTAAGTAAAATAGGTTCAGTAGGGAGTCCGTTAACAAGAATAGAAGCTTTAGAGTTGTAATAAATCAATTGTATAAAATTCAATAATGCACCTCTTAATCCAAATCTTCCTAGTGAAATTAGCAGATGATCCCATGTAATTGTGTCGAACGCCTTTTCCGCGTCAACCGTTAGAATAGCAAAATCAGTTGGTAACTTTGTACTCTCTTTACTAAACTTTTCCCAAAAAAATTCTATTATGATCTGGAGTTTCCTTAAATTATTAGTTTAATTTTTCCCTGTCATGAAACCAGTTTGGTCCTTATGAATCAGCAAGTGCATGAAGGGTTTTAATCGCTGTGCTATAATTCCTGTTAATAATTTATAATCATTATTTAAAAGTGAGATAGGCCTGTAAGAGCCAATTTGTTCCAGATCCTTATCTTTCTTAAGTATCAAGGAGACTAAGGAAGAAGTGAAAAAGGAGGATTGTATTGTACCTGAAATATAATAGTGATTAAATAATTACTCTAATGTTGGGCAAATAAATTCCCTAGTAGTTTGTATAACTCTATGGGCAGTTGGTCTGGGCTGGGGGCTTTATTGGGCTTTATTGGGGGCTGCTTTTATAGCCTGCATTATCTCATCCTCTGATATTAGAGCATTAATTTTAGCTAAATCAACACTAGAGATTTGTGGGATACTGATTTTATCCCAGAAAGCCTGTTTGGCTTGTTGATCAGTTGGGGAATCGGAGAACACTTGAGCATAATAGTTTCTTATATGGGTTCTTATAGCTTGTATGTCTGATATTTTATTACCCTTCACTTTAAGGGAGTCAATTGATTGTTTTTTTTGTTTGTATTTTACCAAGTTTGCTAGAAATTTTCCAGCCTTGCCTCCATGCCTGTAATAAAAGGATCGGGATCTTAGATCTTCAGATTTAACTTGTTGGTTCAAGAAGATATCCCTTTCCTGTCTACTACAGGTATATTTTTCCCAATTCTCTTTAGAAGAGTTATTAATATATAGATTGAAAGCATTACGTAGCTGGTTGGATAATTGAACATCCCGTGCTTGCATTTTGCGTTTCCTTAATACCATGAATGCTTTGATTTCTCCACTGATGACAGCCTTAAAGGACTCCCACAAAATTTCAATTTTATTTATATAATGAGAATTAAAGTTGTAAAATTCCTTCCATCGTGCCTGTATCCAGTTTTTAAATTGAATGTCGGCACTTAAATGTCTAGGGAAAAAAAATCTCCCAATATTATTTAAATTATGCGCCCTTATATCTAGATCAAGTAAAATGATTGCATGGTCTGACAAGACAATTTCTTTAATATCAGCTCTGGATTTTAGACCCATGATTTTCTCATTTACAAAAAAAGCATCAAGCCGAGATAATGTCTGATGTGACTTGGATTCGCATGTGAACATTTTAATGTCTGCATTTTGAATCCTCCATATATCTTTTAACTCTAGATTAGTGGAAAGTTTCTCAATAGTTTTGTCTCTAATTTATTATTGTGTTTTTGAGTCCATTTAAGCCTATCCAGGGCTGGAGACATGACTGCATTAAAATCACCCGCAACAATAAGATGTTCAAACTGAATTCTACAAGCTTAATTTGTAAATTATCCCAAAAAAGTTTATCTGGTTTATTTGGCCCGTACACATTACATATAACAAGTTTCATTCCTTCAACCTCTAGATGTATAATAATATATCTTTCCTCTCTATCTAGCTCCTGGGATATTATCCTATAAGACAAGCGTTTATTGAACAGGAAGGCTACTCCTTTCTTTCTTGAGATGCAGGGAGTTGCCACCACCTCCCCTACCCAACCTGCTTTTAATTTAGGTATCTCTTGTATTTTTAAATGGGTTTCCTGTAAAAGAACAATATCCAATTTATGTTTTTTAAGTAAATTAAGGATACCCTTACGCTTGATTGGGGAAGTGATGCCTCCCACATTCCAAGAGGCTATTCTGATATTATCTCTCATCTATAAAACTGTGGCCAAGCAGAGTAACACATCTTAATATCCATACATAAGTAAAGCAAATGGAGGGGGAGAGCAGGGAGGGGGGCTGAATCGGGAGAGAAAAAAAAAATATATTAAAAAACAGGCTTATTCTAATTTTAACTTTTAAAACATATCTCATAACACAGTCATATTCCAAGATTAAACAGTACAGGGTAGATGTGCATATAAAGTAAATGAAACCTTGTGGAATATCATTTCCCTGCTTAACACCAAAATTACTTGTAGAACCTAATAGCAAAAAAGCAATAGCAGCAAAAAAGAAAACAAGGTCTAATAGGGGGCCAAGCATTAAAAAAATATCTGCAGGATCTAGTTTTTTTAGTGCTAATATTATTAAATAGTCAAGACTTTGTGGGGTATCATTTTCATGTTTAAGACCATAGTTATAATTGAAACCTAGTGACAATAAGGAAGTGATCACCAAAAGGAAAGCCGAATCCCGTAACCAACCAGGTATTAAGAAGTATTTATAAGACCTAGTCTTACTTGTTAATGATTGCCCATTATTATTCCATTGACTACAGTCAGCTCTAAAAAATAAAAAAACAAATAAAGAAAGGAGAGAGAAGCTGAGCAATAGACCCAGTTTGCTCATGAAAGAACCTTTTATACCAATAGATGATAGAATAATCAGAATTTTCTCCCCTAAGATTGTCAGATATCCTACCATCAAAATAGTGCTTGAGAGTGAATAAGTGAGAAAAAAACAATAAACAAAACCTTTGTATCAAATCTGCATTACCCCTAGGGAACACCAAGGCCTTCCTAAAACATCCTATACCTTCATTACATATTTTCAAAATATGATTAAAAATTACATTGTGGTTTAAGTAAGTATGAAGTGCAAAAAAACATAGTGCCATATTTGAAAAAAAAATAATAAACAATTATATAGAAAAAAAAAAGAAATCTTAAATTGTTTGCAATAAATATCATGGCCAAGAAAAAACAAACTGAGCCATATAGAAAATGGTGCTTTCAATAAGTGAATTAACTTATAACTTGATAATAACCATCCTTAAATTCTCCTTTACAAGGAGTTCCATTATCCTTTGAGTAAACATTAATAGTGTTAATGAAAAATAAAAAAAATATAACCATTAACCAGGTCATGAAATATATTATTCAACCTTTACAATTATGATCTTATTGCAAGCTCTAGGCCATAATTTGGGGAAAATGCTCTAAAATAAATGTGTTGGCTTCTTCAGCATTGTTTAGCACAATTGGCTTGTTATCCTTGTCATTAACTTTAATCTTAGCTGGATAAATTAAAATTGCTTGAATACCTGCATTGATTAGTTTAGTACAAATTGGTGCCATGTTGCACCTTTTTTGGGAGGTTTCTGAGGAATAATCTTGGAATAACAATATCTTATTCATGCCAAGCATTAAAGGGAATTTCTTCTTGTAGCTCCTCAATACATTGACTTTATCTTGAAAGCTTAAATATTTTACTATTACTGGGCGCGCTTTTGTTATACCATCCCTAGATTCTCTTAAGGGACATATCCTATGAGCCCTCTCTATTTGCATAGAAGATAATCCCAGGACTTGGGGTAGCCGGACTGCCACAAATTGTAATAGATCTTTAAATTCCAGGGTTTCCGGCACCCCAATAATCCTGAGATTATTTCGACGTGACCGATCTTCAAGTTCATCTAGCCTTATTTGTGTCATTTTATTTTGCGCTAATTGAGATTCTAGTACCTGTTCCATTTTATGGTTAGTATCTTCTAAGATAGAAATCCTATCCTCAGCTTCCTTCAACCTTAAAGTAAACTGCTTAACCTCTTCAGATAGTAATGAAAAATCTTGCCTAACTTGGTCAAACTGAGGAAGTAGTAGCTCAGCTATTTGTTTAACAATACTTTGTGAATCCACATTACTTGGAATTACATTTACATTTATTGGGTTTAGCTAATTCTGCATAATTATCAATACATTTACGAGAATAATTTGTCATACCCAAGAATGATCTTAATTCCTTTAAGTTAGTTGGGTTCTTAGAATGTATTATATCTTCCACCTTTTTCTTAGGAGGATTTAACCCTTCAGAAGTCACTTCATGCCCCAAGAAGTTCACACGAGTGTGGCACCATTGGACTTTTTGTAGGGATAATTGGACACCTGCCCTTTTAAGTTGGCTGAGGACATGTTTAAGTTCTTTGATGTGTTTTTCAAAGTCTGTGCTTTTGATTAACACATTATCAACATAAGATAAGGTCCCCCTTTCCAGTGCATCAGGCATAGCCTTATCCATAAATACTGCAAATTCAGGTCCTGAATTTATGTATCTAAACAGAAGTCTTAGGAATGCATATTGGATGTTTTGGAATGAGAATGCAAGCTTATACTGGTCTTACTCATGTACCTTTATGGTCCAGTATCCCTGCGCACAATCAATGGCAGTGAATATCTTATATCCCTGCATCTGCACTAGGCACTGGTCAATGTATGGTACTGGCCTGCCAGACATGTATACTCGTTTGTTTATTTGTCTTAAGCCAGCACACAAATGCCATTATCCATTGGGCTTAAGAATACCTAGAATAGGATTATTTACTATTATTTATGGAATTTAGAATCCCCCTTGTAGAAAGATATGGCTAATACATCATCCTCTAGGAAAATATTGGCTATCTTTCCAGGTGAAATTTTAATGGTATGACCATCAGATCCACTTAGGGGAGTCAGATCACCTATCTGTAGGACAGTTATTTCATGTGCAGAGCCATTCCGGAAATAAATTTCCACAGCATCTGGCTTCTCTTCCACCACGTCACAGTTATGTCTGGTGTGAGGTAAGCTGGACCGCTCATAATTAATAGGTCTTTTGACCAAATAGTATTATTTATACAATCAATTACGGTACGTAATCGCTTAAGAAGGTCAATACCAATGATTAAATGATCAGTTGGCAGATCCACTATAATGACAAGGTGTCCTATTACCCTATTCCCCAGCTTTAGCTTTAACCATGCAGTACCCCAGATTTTGAGAGAGTCACCCCCAACACCTATTAGTGAACCAGCAAATTTCTTTAGTTTAGGTTTGTGGGGTGTTAGCTCATTTAGCTGTGTGTAGTACCTGTGGGATAAAATAGTTGCCTGAGATCCAGTATCAATTAATCCCATGATAGAGTTGGAAACTGAATCTTGGAGCTCAGCTAATACATAATATCTCCCTGCAGTTTCTACTATTTCAAACATTTGTGTTCTTCACCATGTTTTACCTGTATCAACCACTTTACCTAATGCAGAACTCTTACCAGTTACTTCCTCTATAATTTTGATGACTGGGTTCCTGTGTGTGTACTGCATCTGTGGGAATAAGGTTTAGGGACAACTGCAAAGGAAGAGATTTATTAGAGCGTCCAGGCTGAGGACACCTGTCATCACAGTCAGGCCTTCCGTTTGATGATTAGTACCATTATTGACATTCATTAATTTATCTGGTATATCTCTCCCCTCTCTTTCAGGTAATACTTGAGTATTTATGACTGTGCCTGTGGTACACTTCTGGCAACTGGCTGTACCCCTAAAAAATGATTATTAGGGTTCTGAGGTGTCAAAGCTTGACTCATATTAGTGAATAGTCTACATAATTGATTTAACTGCCTACTAAGATGGCCCACTTGATTGTACAAGCTATTTTTACCCATGGACCAATTTTTTGATATCCCAGGGTATTGATTCCTGGATCCTTGGAATCCTTCAGAATCATAGCTATTGTTTCTATTTAGATGCGGTTGTCCTTGGGGTTCAACTTGGCCAGCGTTAATATCCTGGGGAGCACTATTTACTTGGGGTGTCTGGTTACCCTGAGAGTATTTTTGCCACTTTTGGTATTCTCTCTACACCTCAGACATTGGTGGGGGAGGGGCAGAGTAAAAACTTTGTGGGGAATGCCTGTTTTCTCTGGCCACCTCTGCATAAGACGCAAAATTGAGGGGACTACGTGACACCCTAGTTTCTGCCACAATTTTAGTGCTGGGCCTTGGTTCTCTTTTAACCCCCTGTTCACAGACTACTGAGTATAACTTTGTACTCTCTTTGATCAGCCAGTTCAATGAGCAGTTCATATAAAAATCTCTAGCCAAATTAATTTTGATGTGAGCGGACAATACTTCATAAAATAAATGCACAATTCTTATCTCTCAAATCTGCCTCTTCCTCATCTAGTTTTGAAGGAATAATTTTCAGCCCTCAGTTGCTCCAATTGTGAGTTATGTCCTTCAAACTTATTGGAAATTTCATCGTTCACATAGAGGAGCAGACCTTAAGTTTTGAAAATCATTTAATCGCACTTTTTAGGTTTCTGAGATTGGCCAGATTTTAAAAAATCTTGAAATATTTCACTTTCGCCACACCATATATTATTTGCAATATTTTTGTACTTAAGCATGTTAATATGAGCGTTTAATTCTCACTTAATACTTAATCTATTTTTAAGGTGAGTAATGGATTCTGTTTTAAGCGTTTCTGCCTGACTAATAAGCGATTTTGGAGAACATATTTCAATGTTAGGTAGAGATTCAATTGATTCACTTCTAGTTTATTTTATCTAAGTATTTGGTTAACTTAAAACGCTAATACAATTTTAACGGGACAAAAAAAAATCTTTTACATTTTTTTATGATAATTTTTATTACAAAATATATTATATCAATGTGCTAAAGGATAATGATTTCTAGCTGTACCTCCAATTATGTTGATACATCTCAGGAGTGTCCTCCAACATGTTACGCATTGTAATTATGAATATTAATAATTAATAGCCGTATAAAATTATTGTCAGCGTTATCTACAATTAATATAGGAGAACTTTGTCAATACACTTTAGTAAGATATTAAATATCTGTAGTGTACTCCAAATATCACTACTGAGATATCTATAAATTTGAAAACAATATTATTATTAAAAATGTATATTTAATCCTTTGTTCTAATCAGTTATCTTTATAGACACATTGAATTATATTTATGTAAAAACTAGATAATGAATCAGTTATATACACTTATTCTGTGACAATTTTCAATATAAACATCCTATAAAATATATCTTTAAAAATTAACCTTACTCACAATGAATCGCTTATTAAAATATAACAAATGAGAATACCAGAACTGTCTATAATTTTAAGAAGATGTAATTTTTTTTAATATTTTTATTTGAGGTTCAAAGAAAGGTGTACATGGGAAGTAGGTCAGCATAACATAGTAAAAATAATAGGAAACAGTTAATACATGACATAGCAGTTTGTTCCTGAAAAGAAAGGACCTAGTAAGCAAAATGAATGTCTAATGTGCTGTCTACCTCCAGGGTAATAAATTAGGCCACTTTTGGACCTCCACAATAGATGGACAAGTTATAGGAGGTTGTTGTTAATCCAGGAGACCACTTTGGATGTCTAATAACCAACCTCATTTTTTATTATTAAAATCTAATTTTGTAAATAAAGATAGTAGGAAAAATGAAGAAGGAACCATCAACATAAATATGTCATAAAAATCAAATAAGCAATTAATAAACTTGAGTTACTTTTCAGTGTGAGCAGAGAGATTATATATTCGTCTTTATACGGATTCCCCTATCATATAAACAGTAATTAATAATGAGCTAAAAACTCTGAGTTGTAGTGCTAGATTACAGCAAGAGAGCATGTTAAGGGGAATGGGATAGGTCAATTGTAAAGTTTGTCTGACAGGCCATCTGTTGTTGCTATATGTAACATGTATTATTTTTGATAAGAGGTTGGGAATCGCTATTTCGACAGCTGTCAGGGTATCTGTGAGTAACATTAAATAAACCACAGATGTATCATAGAATCTAATATTTCATCTTGCAGCTAAAAACCTAATTTGATATGATATGGTCTTGGCTGGGGAAAACAACCCCCTTTCTCCTGATTAACAGAACAAGGGAATTGCTTTAAAAGGTTTCCTGCCTAAGGTGTGAAGTTAAAGTTCCTATCAGACCCCTTACTGCTCAATACAGAGAGAGACTAAATGTCTGTAAAAACCTCTTTGAGCATCACTACAGCCAGGAATATAGTAATTAGCACAGACCTGTTAAGTTACCCCTGCTGTTTAGATACACATGTATACAGAACCAAGCAGAAAACACATGTAGCTGTTTAAATTCATTTTGAAGTACAACTGGTATAATTTTACATACTGTATAAAAATGTATAATTCTCAATCATTAAATATATGCCTCTGACTGTATTAAATGTCTATATATGGATCTGGAGAAATGCAATTCAGAATGTAATGGATTAAATAACAATCAGCCAGATTACGAGTTTTGCGTTATGAGTGGCTCGCTAATAACTTGCAAGTTATTTCCACTGCTCACCTTTAATAGTGCTGCTATTACAGGTTTGCAAAAACCCAGCATTTGTGGGCAATATGGCTGCGTTGAGATCCATACCGCTCACAAATACCAGCGCTGCTTTGACGTGCTCATGCACGATTTCCCCATAGACATCAATGGGGAGAACCGGCTAAAAAAAAGCCTAACACCTGCAATGATGGAGCGTAAAGCTCCATAATGCAGCCCCATAGAAGTGTACGGGGAAAGAAAATGTATGTTTAAACCTAAAGCCCTCCAAATAAAGTGTGGAACAGCTGCCAGGTCAAATAGTGCTCATGAAGACAGTGGAAATCTGCCAATTCCACTAGTATAAACACACATGAAGATGTACACAGCACAAATAATGTAAAAAGTGTCTTTTATTGACAAAAATGAGCAACGTTTTGTGACTGCTGTCACTTAATCACGCTATACACAAAATACTCAGTGATGCTTCTTTAAAACTGTTTGGCTTGGCGCCAATAACTTCTATCCTTGAGCGCCACCTAGTGTAACAAGTATATAACTGTCTATCTACACTTTCTTTACAAAATTTATTGTACTTAATTTTTCAAAACATAATTATTTATATACAATTTCTAACAGCTGATAATTACATCACAATTTCATATGCCACCAGCATACTCACCCTGCACCAAGTACTACTCTTAAGCCAATACCTCAATATTATTACATTCCTGTGACTACATATTTACCAAAATACTGACCATTCAAAGTCCCTATTCATGCCATTTGGGACCAATTTTCCCAAATTATAAATCCAATACAATAGACGAGAAACCAACCAGCAGCACAAGAGAGGCCCACGTGATCCGGAAGGAGAGACGACGGATGTGACGTCAAGCTCCACAAATCCGAGCAGAGACGATACAAGTGGAGAGCAGGAAGAAAACATCGAAAGAAAAATGCTGGTAAGGAAATCCAACCGGAGGGGCCGAGGATATCGGAGGAACCGACAGTAGTTAACATCTCCCAAGTTTCATTGGATGACCGTGAGCTCACGTTACTGAACAGAGGACTGTCCTTTTGTCCAAGTAAGCAGACTGACTTCTTTGAAATTAATAAGGATCTAAACAGATTTTATTGAAATATCAAATTGAAGGTACAATTTGGTGGCGAGGTTGGCAACAATAACGCCCCATATAAGGACTCTAATGAATGGACTTTGAAAAATCTAGGTCTATGGAAAAAAAGTAACTATAAGCCTGTAATTTGTATTGATAGTATCAATACATTTGTACAATTGGTCAATTTGGATGTAAGTAAATTGCAGCAGCAGGTCACTAGGGATGGTATAATGGTAAAGAGCAATATATGTAAGGTAGATAAGAAAGCCATACAAACATTAAAAAATAAATTGGATAATGTGATTTTGAAGGGGGCCGATAAGGAGGGAGCATCAGTTGTTTTAGATAAGAGGTACTACATAGAGGAAATTAAACAACAACTTAATGATCCAGGGACTTACAAAAAATTTACACAAAACCCAATACATAAGATACAAAGAGAATTGTTGGCCTGCCTGGAGAGAGCAGTAAAGATTGGAGTGATAGATACAAAATTGAAAGACTATTTGTATAACAAGGAACCAAGGACACCAGTCTTTTATACTATACCAAAAATACAAAAAGTTCTTGCTGCTCCTCCAGGCAGGCCCGTAATATCCAGTGTGGATTCAGCCTTTTCTAATGTATCTATTTTTATTGATAGATTGTTTCAGCCTGAGGTAATGAAGTGCAGTTCATATATTAAAGATACAGGAGATTTTTTTTATAAAAGTGAAAGATCTGTATTTACCCAGTGATCATTTTTTGATGTATACTTTAGATGTTAAAAGCCTCTATTCATGTATAAAACATAAAACAGGTATAGGTGTTATTAAGAAAGTTTTGCATGTTGATAGAGGATATACACAACAACAATGTACATTTATTGAGGCTGATTCTGTACTGGAATAATTTTATGTTCCAGGAAGATTGGTTTATTCAGATAAGAGGGACTGCCATGAGGTCCAACGTGGCCCCATCATACGCCAATTTATTTATGAGTATGGTAGAAGAAAAAATAGTTTATGAGAATGAACTGTTTAAAGACTATGGAGGAGCCTGGTGGCGCTTCATAGATGATATTTTTGGCGTATAGTGGACTTCCTCATTAAATTTGTTACTGATTTAAATTCTACTATAAGAGATACTGGCCTAGATTTAGAGTTGGGCGGTAGCCGTGAAAACCAGTGTTAGAGGCTCCTAACGCTGGTTTTTACCGCCCTCTGGTATTTGGAGTCAGTCAGGAAAGGGTCTAACGCTCACTTTCCAGCCGCGACTTTTCCATACCGCAGATCCCCTTACGTCATTTGCGTATCCTATCTTTTCAATGGGATCTTTCTAACGCCGGTATTTAGAGTCGTGGCTGAAGTGAGCGTTAGAAATCTGACGACAAAACTCCAGCCGCAGAAAAAAGTCAGTAGTTAAGAGCTTTCTGGGCTAACGCCGGTTTATAAAGCTCTTATCTACTGTGCTCTAAAGTACACTAACACCCATAAACTACCTATGTACCCCTAAACCGAGGTCCCCCCACATCGCCGCCACTCGATTAAATTTGTTTAACCCCTAATCTGCCGACCGCCACCTACGTTATACTTATGTACCCCTAATCTGCTTCCCCTAACACCGCCGACCCCTATATTATATTTATTAACCCCTAACCTGCCCCCCACAACGTCGCCGCCAGCTACCTACAATAATTAACCCCTAATCTGCCGACCGCAAAGCGCCGCCACCTACGTTATCCTAATGTACCCCTAATCTGCTGCCCCTAACACCGCCGACCCCTATATTATATTTATTAACCCCTAATCTGCCCCCCTCAACGTCGCCTCCACCTGCCTACACTTATTAACCCCTAATCTGCCGAGCGGACCGCACCGCTACTATAATAAAGTTATTAACCCCTAATCCGCCTCACTCCCGCCTCAATAACCCTATAATAAATAGTATTAACCCCTAATCTGCCCTCCCTAACATCGCCGACACCTAACTTCAATTATTAACCCCTAATCTGCCGACCGAATCTCGCCGCTACTGTAATAAATGGATTAACCCCTAAAGCTAAGTCTAACCCTAACACTAACACCCCCCTAAGTTAAATATAATTTAAATCTAACGAAATAAATTAACTCTTATTAAATAAATTATTCCTATTTAAAGCTAAATACTTACCTGTAAAATAAACCCTAATATAGCTACAATATAAATTATAATTATATTATAGCTATTTTAGGATTTATATTTATTTTACAGGTAACTTTGTATTTATTTTAACCAGGTACAATAGCTATTAAATAGTTAAGAACTATTTAATAGCTAAAATAGTTAAAATAATTACAAAATTACCTGTAAAATAAATCCTAACCTAAGTTACAATTAAACCTAACACTACACTATCAATAAATTAATTAAATAAAATACCTACAATTATCTACAATTAAACCTAACACTACACTATCAATAAATTAATTAAATACAATATCTACAAATAAATACAATGAAATAAACTAACTAAGTTACAAAAAATAAAAAAAATATTTACAAACATTAGAAAAATATTACAACAATTTTAAACTAATTACACCTACTCTAAGCCCCCTAATAAAATAACAAAGCCCCCCAAAATAAAAAAATGCCCTACCCTATTCTAAATTAAAAAAGTTCAAAGCTCTTTTACCTTACCAGCCCTGAACAGGGCCCTTTGCGGGGCATGCAGGGGTCAGCGATAGCGGGGGCGGCAGATTAGGGGTTAATAAGTGTAAGGTTAGGGGTGTTTAGACTCGGGGTTGATGTTAGGGTGTTAGGTGCAGACTTAGGAGGTGTTTCCGCATAGCAAACAATGGGGCTGCGTTAGAAGCTGAACGCTGCTTTTTTGCAGGTGTTAGGTTTTTTTTCAGCTCAAACAGCCCCATTGTTTTCTATGGGGGAATCGTGCACGAGCACATTTTTTAAGCTGGCCGCGTCCGTAAGCACCGCTGGTATCGAGAGTTGAAGTTGCGGTAAATATGCTATACGCTCCTTTTTTGGAGCCTAACGCAGCCATTCTGTGAACTCTAAATACCAGCGGTATTTAAAAGGTGCGGCCAGAAAAAAGCACGCATAGCTAACGCACCCCTTTGGCCGCAAAACTCTAAATCTAGGCGTTAGAGTTTACATTGAATTTCAGCGAGGAAAGTATCATGTTTTTGTATACTAGAGTGTATAAGAAAGATTCTAAATTGGAATTTGATTTATACTTCAAGGAAACCGATATGAATATTGTGTTACAGTATCATAGTTTCCATCCACGCCATCTAGTGGAATCACTCCCTAATAGCCAATTAATGAGGGTTCAACGTATATTAACAGAACCTGAAAATTATAATAAGAGATCCAAAGAAATTCAAGAAAAATTTCATAATAGAGGTTATCCACAAAGCGTTTAAGATAAATGCAGCCAAACTCTAGTGGTCAAAAATAAAAATAACAGCAAGAGAATGGTCTTTTCCTCACAATATAGTATACATGGTAGTCAAATAGCCAAAATAAAAAACAAACACTGGCATATACTTCAGAGATGTAACAGTCAAATAATGGAATTTAGAGATAAACCCATTATAGCCTATAAAAGGGTTAAAAACTTAAGGGACTATTTTGTGAAGTCGGATATAGAACCATCTAAACAAAAAACAGCAAGGTTATTTAAGTAAAAAGAACTTGGGGTGTTATCCCTGCTTGGGATGCATTAGTTGCAATTCAATAATAAGAGGAAAAGAGTTTTTTCCACCCTAGGAGTGGACAAAAACTGACTATTAGAATTTTTTTTTACTTGCGATACAACTTATGCAGTTTATCTGATTAAATGCCCATGTTCCCTCATCTATATTGGAGAGACGGTAAGAAAAGTTAAGGACAGACTCAGTCAACATCGCTCCAATATTAGATGCGGGGACAGGGAGGCACCGGTATCACACTATTTTTTAGAAAAAGGCCATAGTATTAGCCAACTCAGGTGGCAAGTAATTGATCATGTGGGCCCACAAAGAAAGGGAGGTGACCGGGAGAAATTACTTAAACAAAAAGAGATGTATTGGATTTATAAATTGGGGACATTGGTCCCAAATGGCATGAATAGGGACTTTGAATGGTCAGTATTTTGGTAAATATGTAGTCACAGGAATGTATTAATATTGAGGTATTGGCTTAAGAGTAGTACTTGGTGCAGTTTGAGTATGCTGGTGGCATATGAAATTGTGATGTAATTATCAGCTGTTAGAAATTGTATATAAAAAATTATGTTTTGAAAAATTAAGTACAATAAATTTTGTAAAGAAAGTGTAGAGATAGACAGTTATATACTTGTTACACTAGGTGGCACTCAAGGATAGAAGTTATTGTCGCCAAGCCAAACAGTTTAAAAGAAGCATCACTGAGTATTTTGTGTATAGCATGATTAAGTGACAGCAATCACGAAACGTTGATCATTTTTGTCAATAAAAGATACTTTTTACATTATTTGTGCTGTGGACATCTTCATGTGTGTAAACCTAAAACCCTAACATAAACCCGGAATCTAAACTCCCCTAATCTGCCACAATCGACATCGCCGCCACCTACATTACACTTATTAACCCATAATCTGCCGCCCCCAATGTCGCCGCCACCTGCATAAATTTATTAACCCCTAATCTGCCACCCCCAATTTTGCTGCCACCTACGTAAATTTAATAACCCCTAATCTGCCACCCCCAACATCGCCGCCACCACTATACTAAAGTTATTAACCCCTAAACCTCTGGCCTCCCACATCACTAACACTAAATAAATATATTGACTCCTAAACCTAACCCTAAGTCTAACCCTAACCCTAACATCCCTAACTTTAATATAATTAAAATAAATCTAAATAAAATGTAGTATTATTACCTAAATAATACCTATTTAAAACTAAATACTTACCTGTAAAATAAAACCCAAGCTAGCTACAATATAACTAATAGCTATATTGTAGCTAGCTAAGGTTTTATTTTTATTTTACAGGTACTATAATAAACATATTAACCTCTAAACCGCCATTCTCCCACATCACAAACACTAGTTAAATAATATTAACCCCTAATCTGCTGCCCCAATGTCATCGCCAGCCACCTACATACACTTATTAACCTCTAATCTGCTGTCCCTAACATAGCCGCAACCAACATTACTGTTATTAACCCCTAATCTGCTATACTAAAGTTAATAACCCCTAAACATAACCCTAAGTCTAACCCTAACCCTAACGTAACCCTTACACCCACTAAATGATCAAATATTTAAACTAATTACACCTAATCTAATAGCCCTATAAAAATAAAAAAGCCCCCTGAAAATAATAAAACCCCTAGCCTAAACTAAACTGCCAATAGTCCTTAAAAGGGACTTTTGTGGGACATTGCCCCAAAGAAATCAGCTCTTTTACCGGTAAACAAAAAATACAACCAACCCCCCAACAGTAAAACCCTCCACCCACACAATTAACCACCCCAAATAAAAACTTACCTAAAAAAACCTAAGCTCCCCATTGCCCTGAAAATGGCATTTGGATGGGCATTGCCCTTAAAAAGACATTCAGCTTTTTTACATGCCCAAACTAAGCTAAAAATAAAACCCATCCAATAAACCCTTAATAAAACCTAACACTAACCCCCGAAGATCCACTTACAGTTTTGGAAGACCGGACATCCATCTTCATCCAGCCGGGAGAAGTCTTCATCCAAGCGACAAGAAGTCCTCAACGAAGCCGGGAGAAATCTTCATTCAAGCGGCAAGAAGTTGTCCTCCAGGTGGGTAGAAGTCTTCATCCGGACGGAATCTTCTACCTTCATCCTTCCAACGTGGATTGGCTCCATCTTCAAGACATCCGGCGTGGAGCATCCTCTTCATATGGTCCCAGCCATACACTGAAGGTTCCCTTTTAAGGGACGTCATCCAAGATGGCGTCCCTTGAATTCCGATTGGCTGATAGAATTCTATCAGCCAATTGGAATTAATGGGTAAAAAATCCTATTGGCTGATGCAATCAGCCAAAAGGATGGAGCTTCAACCCTATTGGCTGATCCAATCAGCCAATAGGATTGAGCTTGCATTCTATTGGCTGATTGGAACAGACAATTGAATGCAAGCTCAATCCCATTGACTGATTGGGTCAGCCAATAGGATTGAAGCTCAATCCTATTGGCTGATTGCATCAGCTAATAGGATTTTTTGCCCTTTAATTCATCTTTATTGATGTCCCATAAAGGGAACCTTCAGTGTACGGCTAGCACCGTATGAAGAGGATGCTCCACGCCGGATGTCTTGAAGATGGAGCCACTCCGCGTTGGAAGGATGAAGATAGAAGATGCTGTCTGGATGAAGACTTCTGCCCGTCTAGAGGACGACTTCTTGCCGCTTGGATGAAGACTTCTCCCGGCTTTGTTGAGGACTTCTTGCTGCTTGAATGAAGACTTTTCCCGGCTGGATGAGAATGGATGTCCGGTCTTCCAAAACTGTAAGTGGATCTTCGGGGGTTAGTGTTAGGTTTTTATTAAGGGTTTATTGGGTGGGTTTTATTTTTAGCATAGGGTTTGGACATGTAAAAGAGCTGAATATCCTTTTAAGGGCAATGCCCATCCAAATGCCCTTTTCAGGGCAATAGGAAGCTTAGGTTTTTTAAGTAGGTTTTTATTGGGGGGGTTGGTTGTGTGGGTGGTTTTACTGTAGGGGGGTTGCTTGTATGTTTTTTTTACAGGTAAAAGAGCACCTTCAATGTACAGCTGGGACCGTAAGAAGAGGATGCTCTGCGCCGGATGTCTTGAAGATGGAGCCACTCCGCGTCGGAAGGATGAAGATAGAACATTCCGTCTGGATGAAGACTTCTGCCCACCTGGAGGACGACTTCTTGCTGCTTGGATGAAGACTTCTCCCGGCTTCGTTGAGGACTTCTTGCTGCTTGGATGAAGACTTCTACCGGCTGGATGAGGATGGATGTCTGGTCTTCCAAAACTGTAAGTGGATCTTCGGGGGTTAGTGTAGGTTGTTTTAAGGGTTTATTGGGTGGGTTTTATTTTTAGCATAGGGTTTGGGCATGTAAAAGACCTGAATGCCCTTGTATGGTAAATACCCATCCAAATGCCCTTTTCAGGGCAATAGGGAGCTTAGGTTTTTTAGGTAGGTTTTTATTTGGGGGGGTTGGTTGTGTGGGTGGTGGGTTTTACTGTTAGGGGGGTTGTTTGTATTTTTTTTTTTACAGGCAAAAGAGCTGATTTCTTTGGGGCAATGCCCCGCAAAAGGCCCTTTTAATGGCTATTGGCGGTTTAGTTTCGGCTAGGGGTTTTATTATTTTTGGGGGGGGGCTTTTTTATTTTGATAGGGCTATTAGATTAGGTGTAATTAAATATTTGAAAATATCTTTTTTATTTTGTGTAAATTAGTGTTTTTTTTGTAATTTAGTTAATTGTATTTAATTAATGTAATTTATTTAATTTTAGTGTAATGTTAGGTTTAACTGTAAGACTGGTTAAGTTTTATTTCACAGATAAATTTGTATTTATTTTTACTAGGTAGTTAGTAAATAGTTAATAACTATTTACTAACTAATCAACCTAGTTAAAATAAATACAAACTTACCTGTGAAATAAAAATAAAACATAAGCTAGATACAATATAACTATTACTTTTATTGTAGATAGCTTAGGTTTTATTTTACAGGTAAGTATTAGGAATAATTTTAAATAGGAATAATTTAGGTATTAATTGTAATTTTTATTTGGAAATATTTTAATTATGTTAAAGTTAGTGGGAGTTAGGGTTAGGGTTACGTTAGGGTTAGGGTTAGACTTAGGGGTTAATAACTTTAGTATAGTGGTGGCGACATTGGGGGCAGCAGATTAGGGGTTAATAAGTGTAGTTAGGTGGCAGCAATTTTGGGGGCAGCAGATTAGGGGTTAATAACAGTAATGTAGGTTGTGGCAATGTTAGGGACAGCAGATTAGGGGTTAAAAAGTGTATGTAGGTGGCGACGACATTGGAGGCAGCAGATAAGGGGTTAATAATATTTAACTAGTGTTTGCGATGCGGGTGTACGGCTGTTTAGGGGATAATATGTTTATTATATTGGCGGCGATGTCCGGAGCGGCAGATTACGGATAATAATTTTATTTTAGTGTTTGTGGTGCGGGAGGGCCTTGGTTTAGGGGTTAATAGGTAGTTTATGGGTGTTAGTGTACTTTGTAACACTTTAGTTATGAGTTTTATGCTACAGCTTTGTAGCGTAAAACACATAACTACTGACTTTCAGTTGGCGGTACAGATCTTGTAGTTATAGGCTGTACCGCTCACTTTTTGGCCAGATAGGCAAACTCGTAAGACTTTTTGAAAGGTGCGGTAGTTACGTTGCGTGACGGCCAAAAAGGTGTGCGGTACAGCTATACCTCCAACACCTTTAATACCAGCGGTAGTGAAAAAGAGCAATAACGCTGCTTTTTCACTCATAGCGCACAACTCGTAATCTAGCTGAATTGTAATAATAACAAATTTTTGTTTTTCTGTCTTCCAGACACCTAAGGGACAAATTGGAATATATTTATGCTGAGTTTAATAAGTAGCTGTGCAGTCAATTTAAAATGTCCAATTTGTTTCAAATTTGATAGCCTATTCTTTATATTTTTCAGGCATCTAATAAGTACATATATAATTGGTGCTTTAAATAATATAATATGTTTTATACACTCAGCAAGAGATTTATTCGTGCAAACTGCACAGTATCAAAGCCAGACCACAAAATAGCAACGTTTCGGACTTAGTCCTTAATCATGCATGGTTACACCTTAATTTAATACAGCTTAAATACCCTTATACACCACACAAACCATACATTATACCTGTAGCACACCTGACATAATGCCATCTAGTGGTCATTAAAAATATTTCAATAACAGAATATCATTGTCAGTCTAACAACATACAATTAATAATTAATAAGCAAAAATGTCAGCTGAAGTAATATAATATACATAATTTTCCTAAAACACATTACAATTACGTATTACAGAATCTCAATAATCACCACAGTTCATATTGCGTAACCCCTTAAAGTAGGCTGACCATATTGCCGCTTTAAAAAGGGACACATATGAAAAATACATATGTCAGGGCTGTTTTCAGGGCTGTTTAAAGAAAAGTTTTGTATAAGAACCCTCACATATGTATTTTTCATATGTGTTCCTTCTTAAAGCGGTAATATGGTCAGCCTACCTTAAAGGCATACAGACCAATCTAGCTCCCTATTCATCCCCCTAGGGTACATGCTATCTAATTTACTGATCCAAAAGACCTCTCTTATTTTTAACCTTTTAGTTCTATCTCCACCTCGTCTTAGGTGTCCTATCTGTTCCAATACTTGAAACCTCAGCTTAGTTTAATTGTGCCCAGCAGATAAAAAATGATTGGCAATGGGGGCATCTAATGTTTTTGTTCTTATACTGCTTTTATGCTGATTCATCCATTCACGGACTGAGCGGGTGGTCTCTCCAACATACCCCATCCCACATGGGCATTTAATGTAGTACACCGCAAAGTCAGTGTTGCAAGTATATTGTCCCCTGATGTCAATTTTTTTACCCGTACTGGGGTGACTAAATTAAGGGCCCTTAATTATATTATTGCAGTTGGAACAGCCAAGGCATGGAAAACAGACAAAGTTCTTTTTATCAATATACCCTTGCACTATGGCTTTCCAAGGGCCAATATCAGAATGTAGCAATAAATCTTTCAGATGTTTGCTTCTTTTAAAGGCAGGCATAGGTGGATCTCTAAACTCCATTACACCGGGGTTGCAAGTCTGTAATATATGCCAATGATTGGAAATTATCTTACATATCCTATTACTCAATTTTGAATACTGACTGACAAAGATTAATCTATTAGATTTCTGTTTCTCTTTAACCTCTTTATGTTTCAATACATTTTGCCTGGGAATTTGTCTTACATCCTCAATTTCCTTTTGTATTAAGCTTAATGGATAACCCCTCACCCTGAAACGGTCACCCATTTCTGCTAATCTTTGCTCAACAGGGCCTGTCTCAGAAACAATCCTTTTTACCATTAAAAGTTGGCTCCTAGGGAGAGACTTAATCAAAGAAGGGGGATGCATACTGTTATAGTGTAAGAGAGTACTGCAATCTGTTTTTTTCTTATGTAGATCCACTACAAGACCATGGGTACTCTTAAGTACTCTAGTATCAAGAAAAACAACATTATCCTCACTAAATACCAATTTATCATTGGCATATATTACAGACTTGCAACCCCGGTGTAATGGAGTTTAGATAGTCACCTATGCCTGCCTTTAAAACAGGCAAAAATCTGAAATATTTATTGGTACATGCTGATATTAGCCCTTCGAAAGCCATAGTGCAAGGGTATATTGATAAAAAGAACTTTGGCTGTTTTCCATGCCTTGGCTGTTCCAACTGCAATAATATAATTAATGGCCCTTCATTTAGTCACCCCAGTACGGGTAAAAAAATTGACATCAGGGGACACTATACTTGCAACACTGACTTTGTGGTGTACTACATTAGATGCCCATGTGGGATGAGGTATGTTGGAGAGACCACCCACTAAGTCCCTGAACGGATGAATCAGCATAAAAGTAGTATAAGAACAAAAAAATTAGATGCCCCCGTTGCCAATCATTTTTTATCTGTGGGGCACAATTTAACTCAGCTGAGGTTTCAAGTATTTAAAAAGATAGGACACCTAAGACGAGGTGGAGATAGAACTAAAAGGTTAAAAATAAGAGAGGGCTTTTGGATCAGTAAATTAGATAGCATGTACCCTAGGGGGATGAATAGGGAGCTAGATTGGTCTCTATGCCTTTAAGGGATTAAGTAGTATGAACTGTGGTGATTATTGAAATTCTATAATACGTAATTGTAATGTGTTTTAGGAAAATTATGTCTATTATATCACTTCAACTGACATTTTTGCTGATCAATTATTAATTGTATGTTGTTAGACTGACAATGATATTCTGTTATTGTACTATTTTTAATGACCACTAGATGGCATTATGTCAGGTGTGCTACAGGTATGATGTATGGTGGGTGTGGTGTATAAGGGTATTTAAGCTGTATTAAATTAAGGTGTAACAATGCATGATTAAGGACTAAGTCCGAAACGTTGCTATTTTGTGGTTTGGCTTTGATACTGTGCAGTTTGCACAAATAAATCTGTTGAAGATATTTTGGTGGTGCTGCTTCCTTTTTGTGATTTATACTTGTTTGGGTATTGTGCAGTACCCGTGAAGCTTGCACACCTTCCTGATCCTCGGTGCTGGAAATTTCTTTGGACTTTATGTACTCAGCAAGAGATATACAGATATGAAATATTAATCTATATGGGATAGTAATCCAATATAGATATAATTATATGAAAACTACATCTGATTGCTGATCTCAAGGTATGTATTTGATATTAAGATGATAACTGAGAAAGTATTTGAGTCCATGATGAAGGTATTATAATCCTTTTAAATATGATTGTTAAACACATTTTTAAAATATTATAAGTAGAATTATATGGAAGCATACCCATATAGAGGCCTAGATTTAGAGTTCGGCGGTAAAAGGGCTGTTAACGCTCCGCGGGCTTTTTTCTGGCCGCACCATAAATTTAACTCTGGTATTGAGAGTTAAAACAAATGCTGCGTTAGGCTCCAAAAAAGGAGCGTAGGGCATTTTTACCGCAAATGCAACTCTCGATACCAGAGTTGCTTACGGACGCGGCCGGCATCAAAAACGTGCTCGTGCACGATTCTCCCATAGGAAACAATGGGACTGTTTGAGCTGAAAAAAAACCTAACAACTGCAAAAAAGCAGCGTTCAGCTCCTAACGCAGCCCCATTGTTTCCTATGGGGAAACACTTCCTACGTCTGCACCTAACACTCTAACATGTACCCCGAGTCTAAACACCCCTAATCTTACACTTATTAACCCCTAATCTGCCGCCCCCGCTATCGCTGACCCCTGCATTACACTTTTAACCCCTAATCTTCCGCTCCGTAAACCGCCGCAACCTACGTTATCCCTATGTACCCCTAATCTGCTGCCCTAACATCGCCGACCCCTATGTTATATTTATTAAACCCTAATCTGCCCCCCACAACGTCGCCGACACCTACCTACACTTATTAACCCCTAATCTGCCGAGCGGACCGCACCGCTACTATAATAAAGTTATTAACCCCTAACCCGCCTCACTAACCCTATCATAAATAGTATTAACCCCTAATCTGCCCTCCCTAACATCGCCGACACCTACCTTCAATTATTAACCCCTAATCTTCCGATCGGAGCTCACCGCTATTCTAATAAATGTATTAACCCCTAAAGCTAAGTCTAACCCTAACACTAACACCCCCCTAACTTAAATATAATTTACATATAACGAAATAAATTAACTCTTATTAAATAAATTAATCCTATTTAAAGCTAAATACTTACCTGTAAAATAAACCCTAATATAGCTACAATATAAATTATAATTATATTTTAGCTATTTTAGGATTAATATTTATTTTACAGGCAACTTGGTATTTATTTTAACTAGGTACAATAGCTATTAAATAGTTAAGAACTATTTAATAGCTACCTAGTTACAATAATTACAAAATTACCTGTAAAATAAATCCTAACCTAAGATATAATTAAACCTAACACTACCCTATCAATAAAATAATTAAATAAACTACCTACAATTACCTACAATTAACCTAACACTACACTATCAATAAATTAAATAAACACAATTGCTACAAATAAATACAATTAAATAAACTAGCTAAAGTACAAAAAATAAAAAAGAACTAAGTTACAGAAAATAAAAAAATATTTACAAACATAAGAAATATATTACAACAATTTTAAACTAATTACACCTACTCTAAGCCCCCTAATAAAATAACAAAGCCCCCCAAAATAAAAAATTCCCTACCCTATTCTAAATTAGAAAAGTTACAAGCTCTTTTACCTTACCAGCCCTGAACAGGGCCCTTTGCGGGGCATGCCCCAAGAAGTTCAGCTCTTTTGCCTGTAAAAGAAAACATACAATACCCCCCCCCAACATTACAACCCACCACCCACATACCCCTAATCTAACCCAAACCCCCCTTAAATAAACCTAACACTAAGCCCCTGAAGATCTTCCTACCTTGTCTTCACCATACCAGGTTCACCGATCCGTCCTGGCTCCGATATCTTCATCCAACCCAAGCGGGGGCTAGACATCCACTGAAGAAGTCCAGAAGAGGGTCCAAAGTCTTCCTCCTATCCGGCAAGAAGAGGACATCCGGACCGGCAAACATCTTCTCCAAGCGGCATCTTCGATCTTCTTCCATCCGGTGCGGAGCGGGTCCATCTTGAAGCAGGCGACGCGGATCCATCCTCTTCTTCCGATGTCTCCCGACGAATGACGGTTCCTTTAAGGGACGTCATCCAAGATGGCGTCCCTCGAATTCCGATTGGCTGATAGGATTCTATCAGCCAATCGGAATTAAGGTAGGAATTTTCTGATTGGCTGATGGAATCAGCCAATCAGAATCAAGTTCAATCCGATTGGCTGATCCAATCAGCCAATCAGATTGAGCTCGCATTCTATTGGCTGATCGGAACAGCCAATAGAATGCGAGCTCAATCTGATTGGCTGATTGGATCAGCCAATCGGATTGAACTTGATTCTGATTGGCTGATTCCATCAGCCAATCAGAAAATTCCTACCTTAATTCCGATTGGCTGATAGAATCCTATCAGCCAATCGGAATTCGAGGGACGCCATCTTGGATGACGTCCCTTAAAGGAACCGTCATTCGTCGGGAGACATCGGAAGAAGAGGATGGATCCGCGTCGCCTGCTTCAAGATGGACCCGCTCCGCACCGGATGGAAGAAGATCGAAGATGCCGCTTGGAGAAGATGTTTGCCGGTCCGGATGTCCTCTTCTTGCCGGATAGGAGGAAGACTTTGGACCCTCTTCTGGACTTCTTCAGTGGATGTCTAGCCCCCGCTTGGGTTGGATGAAGATATCGGAGCCAGGACGGATCGGTGAACCTGGTATGGTGAAGACAAGGTAGGAAGATCTTCAGGGGCTTAGTGTTAGGTTTATTTAAGGGGGGTTTGGGTTAGATTAGGGGTATGTGGGTGGTGGGTTGTAATGTTGGGGGGGGGGGGTATTGTATGTTTTCTTTTACAGGCAAAAGAGCTGAACTTCTTGGGGCATGCCCCGCAAAGGGCCCTGTTCAGGGCTGGTAAGGTAAAAGAGCTTGTAACTTTTCTAATTTAGAATAGGGTAGGGAATTTTTTATTTTGGGGGGCTTTGTTATTTTATTAGGGGGCTTAGAGTAGGTGTAATTAGTTTAAAATTGTTGTAATATATTTCTTATGTTTGTAAATATTTTTTTATTTTCTGTAACTTAGTTCTTTTTTATTTTTTGTACTTTAGCTAGTTTATTTAATTGTATTTATTTGTAGCAATTGTGTTTATTTAATTTATTGATAGTGTAGTGTTAGGTTAATTGTAGGTAATTGTAGGTAGTTTATTTAATTATTTTATTGATAGGGTAGTGTTAGGTTTAATTATATCTTAGGTTAGGATTTATTTTACAGGTAATTTTGTAATTATTTTAACTAGGTAGCTATTAAATAGTTCTTAACTATTTAATAGCTATTGTACCTAGTTAAAATAAATACCAAGTTGCCTGTAAAATAAATATTAATCCTAAAATAGCTAAAATATAATTATAATTTATATTGTAGCTATATTAGGGTTTATTTTACAGGTAAGTATTTAGCTTTAAATAGGATTAATTTATTTAATAAGAGTTAATTTATTTCGTTATATGTAAATTATATTTAAGTTAGGGGGGTGTTAGTGTTAGGGTTAGACTTAGCTTTAGGGGTTAATACATTTATTAGAATAGCGGTGAGCTCCGATCGGAAGATTAGGGGTTAATAATTGAAGGTAGGTGTCGGCGATGTTAGGGAGGGCAGATTAGGGGTTAATACTATTTATGATAGGGTTAGTGAGGCGGGTTAGGGGTTAATAACTTTATTATAGTAGCGGTGCGGTCCGCTCGGCAGATTAGGGGTTAATAAGTGTAGGCAGGTGTCGGCGACGTTGAGGGGGGCAGATTAGGGGTTAATAAATATAATATAGGGGTCGGCGGTGCTAGGGGTAGCAGATTAGGGGTACATAGGGAGAACGTAGGTGGCGGCGCTTTGCGGTCGGAAGATTAGGGGTTAATTATTGTAAGTAGCTGGCGGCGATGTTGTGGGGGGCAGATTAGGGGTTAATAAATGTAATATAGGGGTCGGCGGGGTTAGGGGCAGCAGATTAGGGGTACATAAGTATAACGTAGGTGGCGGTCGGCAGATTAGGGGTTAAAATTTTTAATCGAGTGGCGGCGATGTGGGGGGAGCTCGGTTTAGGGGTACATAGGTAGTTTATGGGTGTTAGTGTACTTTAGGGTACAGTAGTTAAGAGCTTTATAAACCGGCGTTAGCCAGAAAGCTCTTAACTCCTGCTATTTTCAGGCGGCTGGAATCTTGTCGTTAGAGCTCTAACGCTCACTGCAGAAACGACTCTAAATACCGGCGTTAGGAAGATCCCATTGAAAAGATAGGCTACGCAAATGGCGTAGGGGGATCTGCGGTATGGAAAAGTCGCGGCTGAAAAGTGAGCGTTAGACCCTTTAATCACTGACTCCAAATACCAGCGGGCGCCCAAAACCAGCGTTAGGAGCCTCTAACGCTGGTTTTGACGGCTACCGCCGAACTCTAAATCTAGGCCAGAGTCTCTATAAATACATGCTAAATTGTATTAGATGGACTATATATGAAACATATGACTTATTAATACTAGAAATCATAGGATCTGTATTAACTTTAGCAATAATTGATGGTGAGACTGCATTTCTGGTTGTCTGCTGCCCCCTAGGGGATTAAAAATGGTATGGCAACCAAATGAATTGTCTATTAACACACATGCAAATCACAATGAACCAATAAGGGAAGCGTCTCCCAAATAACCAATCAGGGGAAAGCACCGATAAGGGCATATGAAAATTATGTGGGAGTGATCATAGAAAATGTGGGAGGATTCTTTATTTTTGAATAAAGAGCCATACACATTCTAAGACAAGACACAGACAGACCCAAATAAGCATTAACTTTTGGAGAGAAAATACACAGGCTTTGGGCCCAGTATATTCTTTGACATCTTGGGGACACTTTCTTGAACAAAGGGAGATTAACAAATTGGGATCTGTTACTTTTGCACACTGTGAGTAAACCCTCCATAGATGACCCACAAGAACTCTGGAAGCTGAAACATTGATTTGGTTATTTGGGAAAAGTATAAGAAACTATTAAGTATATAATTTGATATTTTAAAGCAAACACATTCATTGTTGCTACAGTCTAATTGCAGTTAGTAATTTTAAAAGGGCACTTTGTATTTTAGCTTGTGTTCATGGTCTTGGGTAGTTTTAACTAGTCACATTACTGCAAAAGAGTTTATTTCAGCTCAGATAAATTGCCATAGAAGTTGGCTGTTTGCATTAATAATGTATATAATTTCTGATGTTTTTAACTGGAGTTATACAGGATCAATTGTGGGCTAAATAGCTTAATTGTACTGGTCTGAAAGTTAGTGGCTCATACTTTAGTATTTTATTGTGGTATTTTAATGCAACTCTGCTTTGGGAGATTAACGTGAATAAGGTAATTTGTAAAGGTATATTTTTATGATCTCTGTATAGAATATTGTAACAGTTTAAGTGTGTATCATTTGATTCATAATCTGGTTTCTATAAATATAATTCAATGTATTTAACTTATCTTAAAGAACTTAAAAATAAGTATTGATTTTATTTGTTTTGTATATGCATTTTAATTGGGGGTTATGTTAAAGAATAATTATTAGATAAATTGTGTTATAACCCTAGTATATACTGACATGATAACTGGAGATGATTAATACATTTATCACATTGATATAATATATTTGTAGTAAATAGAGATTATAAAAAAATATATTAATGTTTCATATTTCAAAAAATAATAATTTTTCATAATTAAAAAAAAAATAATAATTTTTCATATTTCAAAATTAATATTAATATTTTTTTGAAAATATTTTTTTTTTTAATTGGTCAATATTGCATTAGCATTTTAATTTAACCAAATACTAAGCCGATATAATAATGTCTGTTACTAGAAGTGAATCATTTGACTCTATACATAGTGTTGAAATATGTTCCCCAAAATCACCCCTCACTCAGGGCGATGTTCTTAAGATGGACATTTTAGGACACATTAAAAATAAGTGTAATATTGCGGGTGATTTTAATGATTATATGGATATGCTTGCAATTAAGGCTAAAAATATCGCTATTGATGATGGAAGGTGGAATGAAAAAAGTGAATTGTTCCAAGAATTATCCAAAATTAATGAATGCAAAAACTCTAAGAAGAGATAGGAGCTAATACTAAAATCCTGGCCCCTTATGATATGCATTATTGATGAAAAGTTGCTGTACGCCATAGAGAAGGAATTGCAATTACAGGAGTTAGACGATAATATTCGCTCATCACGCAGATGCGAAGAGAATTTAAATATAGCCAAAAATGAAATTGTTTAAACAAGACATGACCACCTTAGATAAGCATAACCAAAAATTACTAGCTCAAATACAAGAGTTAAATAAACAACTTGCGCAAAACCAGAAAGAACTTGGTGAACTGAAAAGGCAGTATTGTCATAGTGAAAACCCCTCTATTAGCAATGATGAGGAAAGCTCTAGTAGTGAGTCAGAGGGCGGAGCCAGCTACCCACATAGCCCACATAGTACTAATGTATGTAGGGGGTCTCCCCATAATAAATATAGGGGACACTCCAGCCTCAAAAATAAGGTATATGACACCCCTAAAATAATTACTTTCTTAAGTGATGCTGTACCTAAATTTTCCAAAAATAGAACCAATTCTATAATTGACCACTTAGAGACCTATGAAAACATTTTATCCATAATGAATGTCACTAGTACCCTGGGACATAAAAAAATCGGTACATGGGTAAAAATAGCTTGTCCGTTCAAGTGGGCAAACTCAGTATGCAAGTTAGTCAATTATGTACACTATTTACTAATATGAGTCAAGCTTTTATGGCTAAGCAAACTAATAATTCTTTTTTAGGGGTACAGCCATTGGCCAGCAGTGGGCCACAGGCACTGTCATAAATACTGCAGTATTACCTGAAAGAGAGGGGAGAGATATACCAAATAAAATGATAAATGTCAATAATGGTACTAATCATGTTCTCTCCCTACAGACCGGAAACGGACGGTTTAGCTGTCATGACGAGCAACCTCAGCCTAGAAGCTCTAATGAATCTCTTCCTTTGCAGTATTCTCTTAACCTTATTTCCACAGATGCAGTACACAGGAACCCTGTCAGCCCTATTATAGAGGAGAGGACCAGTATGAATGAAAATTCTTCTGCATTGGGTAAGATGGTTGATACAGGTAACTTGTGGCGAAGCCCACAGAGGTGTAATCATGCCAATTTTATGTGTGAAATGGTAGAAACTGCAGGGAGATATTATGTATTAGCTAAGCTCCAGGATTCAGTTTCCAACCCTATCATGGGATTAATTAATACTGGATCTCAGGCACCCTGTCATTATAGTGGATCTGCCAACTGATCATTTAATAATTGGTAGTGATCTCCTGAAATGGTTAAGCAGCATAATTGATTGCATAAATAATATAATTTGGTCGCAAGTAAAAAGGCCTATTAATTATGAGAGATCCGGTATATCTTGTGCCAGGCATAACTGTCACATGGTGAAAGATAAACCAGATGCTATGGAGATTTATTTCAGGAATAAATCTGTACCTTTAAATGGATCTTATAGTAATACTATTAAAATTTTGCCTGGAAAGATAGCCAATATTTCTTTAGATGGCGATGTGTTATCCATATCTCTCCACAAGGGGGATGCTAAGTTCCCTAAAGGGGGAGCCTACGCTCAGTACGTCGAAGAAATTGAGAGAGTTAAGGATGATCTATTTATCCCTATGCAAGTGCATGACCTTGGGAAAACCAAGTATGCCAAATTGAGTTTAAAACAGGAAGCTAGCTACATAAGCGAAGGCTTATTGGCACAGATAGCTGAACCTAAAGTGATTAAATATCTTTCTCCCCAAGATCTCTGGATCCAGGACCTAGATGACAGGTTTGAAAGTTATAACATCACAGCTAAATGTTTATTAACTATCTCCATAGGTAATAAATCAGCAAAGCACCTGTTTTTAGTTTGAAATACTCCCTATAATCAAATCTATATTGGCAATGATCTCTTACATAGATATGCCATACAAATAGATTTAATTAACATTTGCCTTTAGAGCAGGTTAAAGGGAGACCCTGAAATATTTCAGGATTAAAATGCCGCCCTAAAATCCAACCAGCAAATACCATATGCTGTGAATATGCAGGTGTCTAACGATGTTGTAATCCCTGCTGGGACTGATAAATTCCTCTTATCTTTACAGGTAAAAAGAGGTTAGAAATTAAAAACTTCTGAAACACTCATTTGCCTCTCCCATAGAATGCTAAATCTGACCCATACTCCTATGGTAAATATTGGAACTATTCCAATACATGTTATTGTGCATAACATGACCCCACAGGATATTACCTTGTCTAAGGGAACTACCATAGGATATGCTCTGGAATCAAGTTATTATTACTCTTTTGGATTCTAGAATAATGTAATTGGGCTAATACCTGAAGGGTACTTAACTGAAGAACAATTAATAGAACAATCCTTTGCATCTATGCCAGAAGGATTGTTTACAAGTCTATTTATCCCTTCAGCTCATAGGAAGGCATCTGTAAAATTGAAAAAGTCACTCTGGTATTTGATCAGCCGATCAAAGTTCAAGACTACCCCAGTACTCAGGATCATGAGAGCAATATAAACTATAATTAAGGGGATCTCACCTCTAGGTTGGAAGAAGCCTATGAGATAGGACAGCCTGAAATCTTACCAGGATTTCAGCAAATAGTTGAAGAGCAAATATCTTTAGCTAATGGTTGTTCCAGCGATGATGAATGCCAACAGCTATGAGAACTCCTGATGGAGTACAAGGATATTTTTGCTAGGGATTCTTATGACTATAGGACTATAGACATGCACATTGCAAGAATCCAAACAGATCCCAATGCACCACCTGTCTTTGTTAAACAATACAGACTTCATTTAGCCTCATATGATTCTCTTGCCAAAATAATAAAGAACCTGGAAGAAAGGGGTTCTCAAGCCCAATAGAAAATGGCTTTTGTGTGCTGATTTAAGATAGCTTAACAAACAAGTGTACATGTCTGGCTGGTCTGTGCCATACATTGACCAGTGCCTAGCACAGATGCAAAGATCTAAAATATTCACTTCCATTGATTGTGCACAGGGATACTGGACCATAAAGGTACATGAGGAGGACCAGTATAAGCTTGCATTATCATTCCCAAAGGTCCAGCATGCATTCCAAAGGCTCCTGTTTGGATACATAAATTCAGGACATGAATTTGCTGTATTCATGCACAAGGCTATGCCTGATGCACTGAAAAGGGGGACCTTATCTTATGTTGATGATGTTTTAATTAAAAGCACAGACTTTAAAATTACATCACATAACTTAAACATGTCCTCAGCCAACTTAATAGGGCAGGTGTCAAATTATCCCTACAAAAAGTTCAATGGTGCCACACTCATGTAAACTTCTTGGGACATGAAGTTACTTCTGAAGGGTTAAATCCTCAAAAGAAAAATGTGGAAGCTATAATAAATTCTAAAAACCCAACTAACCTAAAGGAATTGAGATCATTTCTGGGTATGATGAATTATTCTAGCAAATTTATTGATAAATATGCAGAATTAGCTACACCACTGCTACTTATTCTAAAGAAGGATGTGAAATGGCACTTGAGTGAGGCTCAAGAGACAGCCATCAGAGAGCTGAAGAGAAAACTCACACAAACACCTTGCTAAGCGTACCCTGAAGGGGGTAAACCTTTTTACTTAGAAACAGGTTACACAGATATAAGCATGAGTGCTGTTTTATACCAAAAGCATGATAATTTAGGCAAAGTCATTGCTTATGCGAGCAAAATTCTATCCTCAGTAGAAATAAAATTTAGCGATTGCGAAAAAGCCCTCTTATCTACTGTATGGACTCTACAAAATTTCTGCAGCTATATACAGGACAAGAAAATTATTGTAGATACGGCCCACCAGCCTTTGCTATATCTGCAAAGTGAGAGAATAAGAGAGGGGTACTTGTCTAATAGCCGCATAACAGCTTGGACTCTTTCCTTACAAGGCTGGCCTTTAGAAATTCGCTAAAAGCAAAACAAAAAGAATCCAGTCGCACAGGGGCTTGCTGAGCTCCATGACTGTACTGATAAGGATCATGGAGAAGAGTTATTAGAAGATGATTTCCTGGAGGAACAATTGCTTTCCCCATATAAAATGTACAATGAGGACCATTGTCAAACATTACCTTGGGTATATGTTGACGGTTGCTCTTACCATGCCACTATTGATAATGAATGCAGATTAGTTGCTGGCATTGGTATAACCTGGGCAAATGGATTCCCAAATATTTCTATAGGTTTCAACATTGGACCAAGATCCAATCAAGTTGCAGAACTAACTGATGTTCTTAAAACCATTGAAATGGCTATTGAACAAGGTATTCATGAATTTGTGATCATTACTGACTCCAATTATGTGCGTGACAGTTTTGTTGAATACCTGCCAACTTGGAAAAGAAATGTCATGCAGAAAGCTAACAACAAACAAGTCAAACATGGCAAGTTGTTCTGCGAAATTGATAATCTAGTGGTATCCAATGGGTTAACCATAAACTGGAAGAAGACCAAGGGTCATTCCAGGGTTCTAGGTCCTAATAAGGAAGGCAACAATCTTGTGGATTCATTAGCCAAACAAGGAGCCATAAATGGAGAACTCCTTAATATTGACCACTTAATGGGTGCAATTCAGGTAGAAGCCATTACCAGAAACCAGGTTAAACAACAAAGTGAGCCTAACCTGGAACAATGGAGTCAGGATTCTCCTAGTGAGGACCTGATCACTAGTCAAAAAGAAGACCCCATTGTAGGCATCTTCTATAAATACATAGAAGATCCTGAAAGCAACCCCATCTTAAAAGAAAACGGTATTGGCAAGTAAGATCTTAGAATCTTAATGGAATCAAAATCACAATTCATTTTACAGGATGGTTTGTTAATTAGAACCTCCAAAACTGGTATCCAGCAATGTGTGGTATCTACAAAGTTCAGAGGTCTCATACTTCAACATGCCCATGATGCTCCCACACCCACATCTGGCCATCATGGTGCCAAACTCACGTATGAAATATTGTGTGACTACGCCTTTTGGCCACATATGTTGAAGGATGTTCAAACCTACTGTCAAGGTTGTTTAATCTGTCCACAATTCCAACCCACTGCACCAACGCCTAGAGCGGCATTACAGAAAAGGGGGATGGTAATGCCATAGTCAGATATACAAATTGATTTTATTAGTCCAGTAACTAGGTCATCTAGAGGTAGCAAATACATGTTAACAGTGACATGCCTGTTCACTAAATGGGTAGAGTGCATCAGTGCACCTAACAATAGGGCTTAAACATATGCAGCATTGCTCATCAACCACATGTTTTCCAGATTTGGTTTACCCCAGAGAATCAAATCAGATCGGGGAACCCACTTCACTAGCGAAGTGATAACAAAATGTGGAAAATGCTAGGGATCAAAAGAAAGCTCTATATTGCTTATAGAGCTGCCTCAAGTGGTGGTGTAGAGCATTACAACCAGTCCATTGTGAAAATCCTCAAAAAGTTTGTGAGTGAAACGTTTAAAGACTGGGATGTAAAAATACCTCTAGTCCTAATGGCATTAAGAGCAACTCCAAGTAGTGCTACTAAGATGTCCCCTTTTGAATTGATGACTGGTAGAAGAATGGTTCTACCTCAGCATCTTCTGCACCATACATCAGACCAGAATTTGATAAATGCTGCCAATACACATCAATATGTGGAGAACCTAAGGAAGCACCTGCAATTTGCTTCTGCATTTGCTCAAAGCAACTTAGAGAAGGCCGCAACTGCCACTAAAACCTATTATGATCTCAAAACATCCAAAAAGGAATATGAAATAAATGATAAAGTTTATCTTTATAACTTTGGAAGAGATAATATTAAGGAGAAGAAATTTCTTCCATCATGGAAGGTTACATTTGTCATTACGGACAAAATATCTCCAGATGCCTATACAATTAGGATACCTAAAAATGATACTTTTATGGATAAATGGGTCCATATTAATCAGTTGCGAGCGTGCCATCCTAGATCCCAACTACAAGTCATAGAGGGAGATTGAAGTGTCATATCCCCAAATGTACTAAAGAAATATTGTAGTTTAAAGATGCCAAGCTAATGAGCATAAGGGCTCAAAAATAACAGACTCTCTTCATAGAAGGCTGTTTATGATGCAAACTGTCAATATACTCACCAAGTACCACTGACTTTAAGCCAATTCAAATACATGTGTCCTACATCTATTTAAAATTGGAAGGGGGGATTATGTCAGGGTATCTGTGAGTAAAATTAAATAAACTACAGATGGATCATAGAATCTAATATTTCATCTTGTAGCTAAAAAACTAATTTGATATGAGATGGTCTTGGCTGGTTAAAACAACCCCCCCCCCTTTCTCCTGATTAACAGAACAAGGGAATTGCTTTCAAAGATTTCCAGCCTAAGGTGTGAAGTTAAAGTTCCTATCAGACCCCCCTCACTGCTCAATACAGAGAGAGACTAAATGTCTGTAAGAACCTCTTTGAGCATCACTACAGCCAGGAATATAGTAATTAGCACAGACCTGTTAAGTTACCCCTGCTGCTTAGATACACATCTATACTGAACCAAGCAGAAAACACATGTTACATTGTAGCTGTTTTAATTTATTTTGAAGTACAACTGGTATAATTTTAAATACTGTATACAAATGTATAATTCTCAAACATTAAATATGTGCCTCAGACTGTATTAAATGTCTATATATGGATCTGGGGAAATGCAATTCAGATTGTAATGGATTAAATAACAATTGTAATAATCCCACTTTAAAATATATAACATATTTTTGTTTTTCTGTCTTCAAGACATCTAAGGGACAAATTGGGATATATATATATATATATATATATATATATATATATATATATATATATATATATATAAATATATATATATATATATATATATATATATATATATATATATATGCTGAGTTTATTAAGTTGCAGTGCAGTCAATTTAAAATGTCTAATTTGTTTCAAATTTGATAACCTATTCTTTATATTTTTCAGGCATCTAATAAGTACATATATAATTGGTGCTTTAAATAATATCATATGTTTTATATACTCAGCAAGAGATATACAGATATGAAATATTAATCTATATGGGATAGTAATCCAATATAGATATAATCATATGAAAACTACATTTGATTGATGATCTCAAGGTATGTATATGATATTAAGATGATAACTGAGAAAGTAATTGAGTCCATGATGAAGGTATTATAATCCTTTCAAATATGATTGTTATACACATTTTTAAAATATTATAAGTAGAATTAAATGGAAGCATACCCATATTTAGTCTCTATAAATAGATGCTAAATTAGATAGACCATATATGAAACATATGACTTCTAAATACTAGAAATCATAGTATGTAAAATAAAAATATATAAGGATCTGTAGCAATAATTGATGGTGAGACTGCATTTCTGGTTGTCTGTTGCCCCTAGGGGATTAAAAATGGTATGACAACAAAATGAATTGTCTATTAGAACACATGCAAATCCCAATGAACCAATCAGGGAGGCGTCTCCCAAATAACCATCAGGGGAAGGCACCGATAAGGGCCTATCAAAATTATGTGGGAGTGATTATAGAAATGGAGGGGGGATTCTTTATTTTTGATACAGTGCCATACACATGCTAAGACAAGACACAGACAGACTCAAAGAAGAATTAACTTTTGGAAATAAAATACACCTGCTTTTTTTTATCTTGGGGACACTTTCTTGAACAAAGAGAGATTAACAAATTGGGATCTGTTACTTTTGCACACTGTGAGTGAACCCTCCATAGATGTCCCACAAGGACTCTGGAAGCTGAAACATTGATTTGGTTATTTGGGTAAAGTATAAGAAACTGTTAAGTATACAATTTGATATTTTAAAGCAAATACATTCATTGTTGCTACAGTCTAATTGCAGTTAGTAATTTTAAAAGTGCACTTTGTATTTTAGCTTGTGTTCATGGTCCTGGGCAGTTTTAACTAGTCACATTACTGCTAAAGAGTTTATTTCAGTTCAGATAAATTGGCATAGAAGTTGGCTGCTTGCATTAATAATATATATAATTTCTGATATTTTTAATTGGAGTTATATAGGATCAATTTTGGGCTAAATAGCTTAATTGTACTGGTCTGAAAGTTAGTGGCTCATACTTTAGTATTTTATTGTGGTATTTTAATGCAACTCTGCTTTGGGAGATTATTTTGGAAAAGGTAATTTGTAAAGTTATATTTTTATGATCTCTGTATAGAATTTTGTAACAGTTTAAGTGTGTATCATTTGATTCATAATTTGGTTTCTATAAATATAACTTTAACTTATCGTAAAGAACTTAGAAATAAGTATTGATTTTAATTAATTGTGTGTATATGAATTTTAATTGGGGGTTATCTTAAAGAATAATTATTAGATAAATTGCGTTATAACCCTAGTATATACTGACACAGCACATCCCAGTAGTAAAATAATAGTAGGTGACTAAATAAAAACAGGTGTTGCCTTGCCTTCAGGTCATTTACAAAAGAAACCCGGCATGCAAGGGAGTTTTGCTGTGGGTACAGATGCAGTCAGAGGGGGACTTTAAGCACTCCATGCCCACTCTTTTGCGTGAATGTCTGGGTATATAAGGCTGTATTGTATGGCGTGGAACTAACTATAGGGTGTAGATATTGACATTAATGTCCAGTCATATTACAACTCTGCCGTTTATAATTGCCTGGCTGGGCTAAGGGGCTAAGATAGGGAAATGAATGTCTTATTGATTTGCCAGGGATGGTAAATTGTGTAAAGGCATACGCAAATATAAATAACAGCAGTTATATTATGCTAGAGAATAATAAGTATATACTGATTCTCTTATCTAGGGACATAGTTAGCAAACCACCTGAGTATAGTGTGTTATTTATGAATGGCCCAAATGGAGTTAGTTGATGCATTATTTTTATACAAGGGATAGGAGTATCATTACCATCAACGCATATGTAGATTCAAACATATCCAGGGGACAGTAGATGCTATTGTAAGGGAACATGTTGCTATGGGTCCTTGTAGAATGAAGTGACTGTAGCTCAAGACATATTAGATTACCAGGGAACAGGCGATATAGACCAAAAAAATAAAAGAAAAAAGGCAAATTTGGGTATCGTAAGGTCCTCTAAACAACTTGAACCGAGAGACTTACATGGGGTAAAATTTAACATAGGGTAAACAAAGGGTAGATTATAACTGTTAGTAGAGCTTCTGACAGAAAGTCCTCATGATAGCTTGAGGATCAACTTCAAGTAAGTGTGAGTGCCATTTCCAGCACATAAAGTCTTGTGGTTAGGGCCGTGATGAAGTAGAAGCAATCAATCTCACCCTGCTGTGGAGCGGAATCAAAGACTGTGATATTGGCAAATGGCTCGCTCTGCTTCTTCTGGGAATCCCGGTTAGCCAGTTGCATGTTACAAAGGTAAACAGTCTCTTCTATCAGGACAAGGGAGGTTTCCACCTCCATCTGTAAAGAGGTCTTTGATTGCCCAGTTAGTACCTGCTTAGCGCAGGTTAGGGCACCTGAAACTGCAAAGTCCTCCTGACTGGGTTCCAGGGTGGGCAGCGGGTCTTTTGTGGAGGCACTGGTATAGCCTATGCAGTTGTAGGAGTAGGAGGCCTTAGCAGTGAGCGGGCCAGTCGTGAGCAAATCCTCATGATCCCTAGGTGGACGGATTCAGGGTTTCAAGTTGATTGCCTTCCATGTCTTCCCCGATTAGAAGTAGTTTGCCGAGCTCCTTCTCCAGACTTTGGAAAAGGTCTTGTATCACCTGGGTTATAGTACACTCCCACCTGTCTAGAGCCTCCATTGCCTCAAAGCAGATATGTTACGCTACTTTAGAGACAAAGTTCCTGCATGCAGTTGCTTCAGAATAGGAGATGGTTCCTATGTTAGGAGAAGAATAGTTCTTACAGTGTCTTGCGGCGTATCACTGTATCGTAATGACAAGGATACAATGGGCCCCTTCTGGGGGGGTTGAATTATAGGCCACAACCTGTATAGTATTCTGGTAGAGTAGATGAAGCTCCAGATCTGAAAAATAATGATATCCCTCGATAGGGCTCTCTCTGCTGTGCACTTTGAAGGTGCGAATAATACTCAATGGTGCATTAAAATTAGTTTGGTAAGCAGATCAATGCAATAAGATGGAGCAGCAAACAATCTAGTGACCTGTCATGGCCGCCGCCTGGAAGTTCCCACAAGAAGAGGTAATTTTTAAGGGTAAATATCAGTTAATGCCCCACTAATAGTTAGTACTATATAGAAATCTAGGAAGACGAAAAACATTATAGATCAAGTTATGTGGGGGGGGGGTGCTCACTGTCTATATTGCAAATGAATCAACAGGGAGTAAAGAAAAGATGGACACATTTATTTTGAAGTACAACTGGTATAATTTTAAATACTGTATAAAAATGTATAATTCTCAAACATTAAATATATGCCTCAGACTGTATTAAATGTCTATATATGGATCTGGGGAAATGCAATTCAGATTGTAATGGATTAAATAACAATTGTAATAATCTAAGGGACAAATTGGGATATATATATATATATATATATATATATATATATATATATATATATATATATATATATATGTTGAGTTTAATAAGTAGCAGTGCAGTCAATTTAAAATGTCCAATTTGTTTTCAATTTGATTACCTATTCTTTATATTTTTCAGGCATCTAATAAGTACATATACAATTGGTGCTTTAATAATATCATATGTTTTATACACTCAGCAAGAGATATACAGATATGAAATATTAATCTATATGGGATAGTAATCCAATATAGATATAATTATATGAAAACTACATCTGATTGCTGATCTCAAGGTATGTATATGATATTAAGATTATAACTGAGAAAGTAATTGAGTCCATGATGAAGGTATTATAATCCTTTAAAATATGATTGTTAACCACATTTTAATATATTATAAGTAGAATTATATGGAAGCATACCCATATTTAGTCTCTATAAATACATGCTAAATTGTATTAGATGGATCATATATGAAACATAAGACTTATAAATACTAGAAATCCTAGTATGTTAAATACAAATATATAAGGATCTGTATTAACTTTAGCAATAATTGATGGTGAGACTGCATTTCTGGTTGTCTGCTGCATCTAGGGGATTAAAAATGGTATGGTATGACAACAAATTAATTGTCTATTAGAAGACATGCAAATCCCAATGAACCAATCAGGGAGGTGTCTCCCAAATAACCAATCAGGGGAAATCACAGATAAGGGCCTATCAAAATTATGTGGGAGTGATTATTGAAAAGGAGGGAGGATTCTTTATTTTTGAATAAAGAGCCATACACATTCTAAGACTAGACACAGACAGACTCAAAGAAGCATTAACTTTTGGAAAGAAAATACACAGGCTTTGGGCCCAGTATATTCTTTGACATCTTGGGGACACTTTCTTGAACAAAGGGAGATTAACAAATTGGGATCTGTTACTTTGCACACTGTGAGTGAATCCTCCATAGATTACCCACAAGAACTCTGGAAGCTGAAACATTGATTTGGTTATTTGGGTAAAGTATAAGAAACTGTTAAGTATATAATTTGATATTTTAAAGCAAATACGTTCATTGTTGCTACAGTCTAATTGCAGTTAGTAATTTTAAAAGAGCACTTTGTATTTTAGCTTGTGTTCATAGTCATGGGTAGTTTTAACTAGTCACATTACTGCTAAATAGTTTATTTAAGCTCAGATAAATTGGCATAGAGTTTGGCTGTTTGCATTAATAATATATATAATTTCTGATATTTTTAATTGGAGTAATATAGGATCAGTTGTGGGCTAAATAGCTTAATTGTACTGGTCTGAAAGTTAGTGGCTCATACTTTAGTATTTTATTGTGGTATTTTAATGCAACTCTGCTTTGGGAGATTATTCTGAAAAAGGTCATTTGTAAAGGTATATTTTTATGATCTCTGTATAGAATATTGTAACAGTTTAAGTGTGTATCATTTGATTTATAATCTGGTTTCTATAAATATAATGCAATGTGTCTATAACTTTAACTTATCGTAAGGAACTTAGAAATAAGTATTGATTTTAATTGTTTGCATATGCATTTTGATTGGGGGTTATCTTAAAGAATAATTATTAGATAAAATGTGTTATAACCCAAGTATATACTGACACAGCACATACCAGTAGTAAAATAATAGTAGTTGACTAAATAACAACAGGTGTTGCCTCGCCTTCAGGTCATTTACAAAAGAAACCCGGCATGCTAGGGAGTTTTGCTGTGGGTACAGATGCAGTCAGAGGGGGACTTTAAGCACCCCGTGCCCACTATTTCACGTGATCGTCTCGCTATATAAGGCTGTATAGTATGGCGTGGAAATAACTGTTAGTAGAGACAGAAAGTCCTCATGATAGCTTGTGGATCAACTTCATAACCATACTTATATTATCAGGGGAATCACTGAGCTGCAGTCGCTTATTTCTCTTGTTCTTACGGCCTTATCACACTCAACCCTGCGTCATAGGTAAAAGTCTCTTTTCTTTCACCCCACACCATGTCGGGACCCCAAGTAAGGTAAGTGCCATTTCCAGCACATAAAGTCTTGTGGGTATGGCCGTGATGAAGTAGAAGCAATCGATCTCACCCTGCTGTAGAGTGGAATCAGAGACTGTGATATCGGAAAATGGCTCGCTCAGCTTCTTCTGGGAATCCCAGTTAGCCAGTTGCGTGTTACAAAGGTAAACAGTCTCTTCTATCTGGAAAGCGGTCTTTGATTGCCCAGTTAGTGCCTGCTTAGCGCAGGTTAGGGCACCCAAAACTGCAAAGTCCTCCTGACTGGGTTCCAGGGTGGGCAGCGGGTCTTTTGTGGATGCACTGGTATAGCCTATTCAGTTGTAGGAGTAGGAGGCCTTAGCAGGGAGCGGGCCAGTCGTGAGCCCATCCTCATGATCCCTTGGTGGTGGACCCAGGGTTTCAAGTTGATTGCCCTCCATGTCTTCCCTGATCAGAAGTTGTTTGCAGAACTCCTTCTCCAGACTTTGGAAATGATCTTGTATCACCTGGGTTATAGTATACTCCCACCTGTCTAGAGCCTCCATTGCCCCAAAGCAGATATGTTACGCTACTTTAGAGACAAAGTTCCTGCATACAGTTGCTTTTGGAATAGGAGATGGTTCCTACGTTAGGAAAAGAATAGTTCTTACAGTGTCTTGCGGCGTATCACTGTATCGTACTGACAAGGATACACTGCGTCCCTGCTGGGGGGTTGAATTTTAGGCCACAACCTGTATAGTATTCTGGTAGACTAGATGAAGCTCCAGATCTGAAAAATAATGATAACCCTCGATAGGGCTCTCTCTGCTGTGCACTTTGATGGTGTGAGTAATACTCAATGGAGCATTAAAATTAGTTTGGTAAGCAGATTAATGCAATACGATGGAGCAGCAAACAATCTAGTGACCTGTCATGGCCGCCGCCCCAGAAGTTCCCTGAAGAAGATGTATTTTTTAAGGGTAAATATCAATTAATTCCCCACTAATAGTTAGTACTATCAAGAAATCTAGGAAGACTAGAAACATTATATATCAAGTTATGTGGGGGGTGCTCACTGTCCGTATTGCAAATGTATCAACAAGGAGTAAAGAAAAGATGGACAAAAATGGGAGCACTCAAGGCAAAAGAGGCACAGTGTAAATATGCCAATGAAGGCAGAAAGAGGGAAACCCTAGCAGGAAAATAAAAAAACATAACTTTTATTAAAGAATTAATTAATATTAAATGTGGTTTGTGTGCATTAATACTTAGATTAAAATCTGAGAAATGTAATGAGTTAGCAACCACATAGTAATTAAAGCAATAACTAAGCATCACAAAGTTACTGAAAAGCTACTGATTAACTGACCACCTAAGAAACAGCACTGTATACTATTAACTAAAAAAAGAGGCTTAACCTCACAGCAATTTAATGCTAATAAAGTTGCAGATTCAAAGGCAGCAAAAAATGACAACTATTGAGAGCTTATACCGAGTTATACTACGGGTTGCCAATGCAGAAAAAATGCCTGGTGAGTATTTCGCTGACAAATAACTTTATCAAAGGCTAAACTAAGTTGGGTATGCCCTCTTCCTTAAATCTAGATTAAGGTCCAATCAGGGGAGAGTGTTGGTACACACCCATGTAACAGCCTATCATGGAATTGGCTTTTGGATTGGATATCTAATGTGACACATGGTGTCTCACAGACTGAGCATCCATTCACATAGCTATGAGTCTTAGTGTGTCAACAACACTGATTGATTGACAGAAACCATACTACTTTGACAATATGTGTAGATATCAATGAAGTATGCAATAATGTCTATGCAAAGATTGAGGAAAATTATTTATGTTTAATTATGTTTAAAATAGGAGTCACATGGGGATTACGGTCTTAAATACATCCTCCCCGATTTCAGCATTCCAACTCAGAAAATAAAGACTTCCGTAATTATCAAACCACTGTGTCCTGAAATCACTATTAGCAAAGCATATGTAAGAGGATGTTGTCTGATTATGTAAGTCGTAATATGCCTCAGAGTTATCTGTATGATCTTTCATAATAAGGCAACCACTAATATGTAGGAGTAGTGAATAATTCACAAACGAGTGTAGCTCAATAATTTAATAATTTATAGAATAATTTCTATTTAGCGCTGCAGAATCTGTTGGCGCTCTACAAATAACCGATAATAATAATATTAATAACCAGTGTTAAGTCATATCATAATTCATATGTCCCACAAATATCTCTGCCTCATAGAGGACATTAAATATGACGTAATAATTTACCATCACGATATCAGACGAAGTATATCACTGATAACATGTGAATATATACCACAATAATACCCAACTAGGATTAATGAATTTGATGTTGTGTCTTATCCTGCTAGTCATCACAATATGAATTGTGATAAAATAGTGATAAAATTCCCCTATTATTAATATATATGTTGAAATGACATTATACAGCTATACCAACAATAAAGAAAGATAATAATAAAACTTTATTGTGAAGATAGGTACTGATTTTCATAGTGTCATTACTATCATAAACATATATATGTACATGTATATGTCCTGTAAATAGCAGTAATCATTCAATTGACATTTCTTAATTCCATAATACATAGCAACTTATATAATGCTACTGTGTGTTGTGAATAATATCCTTATTATTATTATTATTATAAATGTGTATTATGTGTTAAGACACAATAAATATTATGGAACCTCTATATCATTCTGATAATGTAACTCATTATATATATAATAGCGGTTACCAACTTTGCAGGGGCAATGTGTGCAATTTAATAACACTCTGAATTATATCATTTGCAAAGGATAATATATATAAAACATGAATCCTTTTAGATCTGATTTGTCTATTAATTAAACTGAGACCAGATCAATAAGCAAACTTAGTTTATTAAAATAATTATTAGAAATAATAAGCAATTTTTTGATAAAGCAAATCAATAAGCATACATTATTACAATGATTTAATGATTATCAGGTTGAAACTAATGAAAACAATCACTAAATTATTTTACTTGCAGTAGCTTGCAGAAACTTTTGTTATTTAAATTCTCAGCATAGCTGCAAGAATCAGGTAAACTAATAATCATGGCAAACCATAAGAAAATGATATTATTACCAGATTTCTGATTGACCCAGTGTTATTGTCGACAGATAAGACCAGGTTAACAGGAATTACCAAACAAAAATATTTGTGACTATAAAGGGCAAACCAGAATTGATTAACTCACCTGATTCAATAATAAAACTTTGAATATAAATGTAAAGAGCATAAATCATATTAATAAAACTGTTTCATACAGGTTTGTTTCATACTTATCAATATTGTGGGATCCTTCACTGGGGTTCAGTGTAAAAGACCCTCTTAGGTTACCCCTGGACCCTCTCTCGCCATTATCCTGACTCGTCTATCTGGTCAGCTTAGCCTCCCATCTCCTCTGGATAGGGTGTGGTCATCATGCATGCTCAGTATGGCCCCTTGTGCCATCTGCTTGTGTCCCCTTGTCCCCCTTTTGTGGGTGAGTGTGTATTTTATGGAAAGTGCTTAACTCCACCCCAACTGATAAGGTTAGGTTCACATAATTGATTGGCTAACACTAAATACAGATTAATTAACATTTTTGTTAATAAGCTAAGATTTAGAAGTTAGAATATTTTTCCCTCGGAAGATGGCACTTGTCACTAAGCTATAACAGACAAATATGTATTTTGTAAATATATTCTGAAAAACAAGTCAGTATCTCTATTTGACCATTAACCAAGGTTGAACCCCACTAATGTTTATAGAAAAAGAGACTTACTGGAACCATGTATGACAAACATGGGGATATTTGTGAATATTTATACCAGTAATATAATGATAGGAATCATGCAGCTATGTTCGGGACCTTGAATATCATAACAACAAAACATGGATTATTTTGATAAAGTACAAAAACTTCACAGTAAACAATGATATACTGACAAGCAGCACTAGCTCATAGCTACATATTAATACTGAAAAATAATATATATGTGTATGTGTACCTGCATATATAAGTAAATACACATGATCAATTGTACCCCTATATTATATAGCACAGACATATGTGATTAATATGCAATATAAAAATGGTGAATTATACTGGACAATTGTCCTGACATGTGCATATCAATAAGTCAATATTAATAATTACAAACATGAAGATATACATGTTGGTGTTATAATAGAGATTCAGATGACATATGTTAGATTTGATAGTGTCGTTAATAGTTAGTACTCATATGATTATACCTTTATTATACATCATATAATAGTACTAATAATGACACATCTCTTATCTCCCCATTTCATTAATGAAAAGGATTATAATAGCACTGTGATGCTATAACAGTAAACATACAAATAATAAGGGCTAATTTGATGGGCAAATATGGGTGGGGGTGGGGTCAAATTAACTGGTATAAGGTATAGTGCTTGTCCTCAGTGCTTATAAAAAGGATCCATATCCATCCTGTTCATTTATGCCAGAAGGTGCCAGTGTGTTCAACCAAAAAATTAATCTGCATTCAGCCTGTAACAGCATGGATTCAACATTACACCCTCTTATACCAGGTTTTATTACCTGTAAACAAGTATAAATGCAAGAAACTAATATTCCCTTTAAGATCATATAAATGTAATGTCCCGGGGGGGCGGAGTCGACTGCCGCCATGAGCAGTCGCATGTAGCGTGAGCTCCGTGACAAACTTTAACTGGGGACTAATTATTGGCATGTAAAATCAGCTTGAAGTAGCTAAAAAGCACCCCTAACATAAGCACATCTGCTGGAGATATTATACAAGAAGCGGATCGCATCTACACACGGAAGATCGCTAGAAATAGCAGCCGCTTCAATCCCGGTCTGGGCCTTGATCCTGGCTACTACTCCCAGTAAGCTAAAAACTACATACAGCACCAAGGAGTGACAGGAGCAGAAAATACTCACAAGAGACAGCACCCGGAGCTCGATCGGCAAGCAACATACCACAAAATACAGCAGATCAAGGTAAAAGGGCGCGAATAGCGCATATATTTAATAAGGGGCGGCAGACCACAAAATTCAAACAGAAAGTGAACCCGGCCGCATATGCCATATCACACTTTGCCTTCATCTCCCACTAATCTAACTCTATGACTATACGAATAAAAGCTACACAGGGTTAAAAGCTTTATACACGCTGCACCAAAGAACAGCTTCTACAGGGAAATCTAACAGACGTATCAATTTACACTCACAGGAGGGATTGAGTAATAAGGCCTTAACTACTTAAAGAAAAATAGCTGCGCATAACATAGAGGTACTGAGAGGAGCAGAGAACAAACTTAAAACAGTTCAGCATGGCTGCAAGAAAACAAAATAAGGGAGAAAAGACAAACAAAAATGTGTCTGCTTCAGCAACTAAAATGAATACATATTTTAAAGCTCTCAGCACCTCACAAGAACAAGAACAAGAGATGGATTCTGATCAAGAGGAAAATCCACCTCCTCAAAAACCCCCAATTCTTGAAACAGAAAGTGAAGCACCACTCACTAGAGCAGATCTCACTTCACTTGCTTCTAAGGAGGACTTTAATACACTATTGCTGCAGGTTGGGAAAATTCTAAAAGATGGCCTAGCAGAAGTCAAAAAAGATATTACAGAACTTAATGAAAAGTTTGAATATATTGAAGAACAAACTAATGATGTTGCTAACATAGTAGATGGGCATTCCAGATGCCTCTCAATACAAGATATTCAGATACAGCAACTCAAAAGCCAACTAGAAGATTTAGATAATAGGGGCCGACGGCAAAACTTACGGATTCGTGGTGTCCCAGAGACAGTGACAGGGGACACAATTCCACACTATCTACAGAAACTGTTCCAGCACCTAACTAATGACCCCTCTACAACTCAATATCAATTAGACAGAGCGCATAGGGCTCTGAGGCCCAGACCAAAAGACTCTGAACCACCCAGGGATATAATCCTAAAATTTCATAAATATCAGGACAAAGAAACAATAGCTCAAGCAGCTAGAAAAACCACCCCTCTCCTGTTCGAAGGGAGACCCATCCAGATCTACGCAGACTTGAGTCCAATGACTCTAGCCAACCGTCGAGAGGCAAGATTCCTAACGGAACATTTAAGAGAACACAAGATCCCATATAGGTGGGGATACCCTTTTTGCCTTAAAGTGAATAAGGACAACACGATCATAACATACAGAAGCCCTGAGGACCTAAAAGAATTTTGCAGAGCATTGCAGATACCCTCTCCCACAATGCCTCGCCTACAGGAGAAAATGACATCAACAAAGAATTATCCACCGGATGCTCCACAACCACAACGCTCTCACTGGCAAACAGTGAACCGTAAAAGGCAAAGAAATACACCGACTCTCCCACATCCAGCAGAGGAGAATTGAAGGACACCAGAAAACCAGAAGATTGTGCAAAGAATTAAGACTGAAAAGGGACTGGTAATATGTATAGATAAAGATGCTCCAATATCCCTTAAATTTGTTTATATATATGTTAGAGATTCGCATCACTTTCTACCTAGGAATTAATATTCAAGATTTAAACTCCTGTAATGTGAACCTGGGTTCTTAGCTACCATAATAAATTAAGAACATCAAAAAGAAATATAGGAAATGTTTATGTTAAAATTGTATAGAACACAGGAATGAAGGAATGATTAAAATATATTAGCTACTTCAATTCAATACAATGAAACCCCCAGTTATACAAATCAAGTACTCTAATACTTGAACTTAAGGTACCCCCGAAATATAGTGACATTTATGTCAAGGAAAAACTTGGTTAGTACCAGGTATAGTTATGTTGTTGATTGTTTGAAGTTATTTAAGTTATGTTTGTTCATGATTGTTATTGTTTGGATTGTTGTTCTATATTTTGCAGTCGCTGATATAAAGTTTAATAGCAGCATAAAGACACATACCAACTCACTGGGTAAGTGGCCAAGCTTTCCTGTACAGGTAAAAGAAAGACTTTTTCCTAAACTCAATTTTCTCAGCTCCCTATCTAGACAAGATGCCCGTAGTAGAAATCTAGGGGGACCAATGTGTGGCATACTAAAATGTGACGCTTTCCAACATGCAAGCACTAACAGAGATCATACATATTCCTTTTTATTTATACTAGGATGGCACTAAGTCAAATTAAATGTCTAACACAAAATTGTAAGGGCCTTAACTCACCTACAAAGAGGTCAGTGGCACTGTCACACTTCCACAAATTAAAAGGAGACATTATATTTATTCAAGAGTCGCACTTTACTAGGTTAAATACCCCCAGATTTACATCCAGGGAATACCCCACTGGTTTCTTTAATTCACACCCATACAAGAAGGCAGCTGGAGTTGGAATTATTTTTCATAAGAACATACACTTTCACCTTCAAAACAAGAGGGTAGGATTATCATACTCATAGGGCTACTATTTAACACGTTAGTGACCTTGGCTTGCATATACGCACCTAATTCTCAACAGAGGAAATTTTTAAGGAAAGCTAACGATAAAATATTAGAATTAGGGAAAGGTATAGTTCTCATTGGAGGCGATCTTAATATTACATTTGATCCCCAAATGGATAGCTCTTCTATGAGGAAGAGGAAAACGCATTCACTAGTCAAGGCCCCAACAGAAATAGAATGCTTTAGACATAACAACATGGTAGACATATGGAGACTGCAACACCCCCGAACAAAAGATTATACCCATTATTCACACGCACAAAAATCTTTCTCTAGACTCGATTATTTTCTTATTTTATTTTCTTATTTTCTTTTCGACCATAGTCATATACATCTTGCAACGCACACAGAGATAAGCCCAGCTGCATGGACAGACCATGCATCGGTTACAATGGACCTAGATTGGCACAATAAGCCTTTGAGATCGGCATTTTGGAGGGTAGATGAATCATTACTTCATGATCCAGAGATAACCAAAGACATAAAAACAAAAATGAGGGAATACTTTCAACTAAACACCAATTCAGTAAATAACAGCGGAATTCTATGGGAAGCCCATAAGGCGGTTATTAGGGGTTGTTGTATACAACACAAAGCAAGGAAAAACAGGGACAGGAATGCAGAGTATCGGAAATTAACACAGCTTCTCAAGGAAGCAGAACACATACATAAACTGAACCCAAGTAATGTGGAATCTCTAGGAACTCTCACCAAAGCAAGGTCTGCACTAAACACACACCTACAAAGGGAAGCACATAAGAAAGCACTTTATCTTAAAAAGATTTATTTCCACGGGGGTAATAAAGCGGGTTCCTTACTGGCCAAAGCTTTAAAAAAGAAAACAGCTATAAATCACATATATCACGTTAATGATAGTGAAGGAAACAAGAAATATAATAGCCCAGAAATAGCAGAGTCCTTTAAGAAATACTATGACCAGATATACAACTTATCAAAAGAAAAGGAACACCCCTCCCTTATAAATATACTCTCATACTTAGAATCGGTGGACCTGCCCACGATCACTCCACAACAAAAGACGGCCCTAGACTCGCCAATAACGACCTTGGAAATAATAAAGGCTATCAAAGACCTGCCCTTGGGCAAGAGTCCAGGCCCAGATGGTCTAACAAACAAATATTATAAAACCTTTAAAGAGGAATTGGTGGCCCCACTACTAACCCTCTATCACACGGTAGATGAAAATAACCAACTCCCAACCCCAATGAAAGAAGCACATATTACAGTTATACCAAAGCCAGGGAAAACATTAAACTCCCCTTCAGACTACAGACCCATCTCATTATTAAATACAGATCTAAAAATTCTAGCAAAGATACTAGCAACCAGACTGAGTCCTATACTCCTCTCTTTAATACACATGGATCAAACAGGCTTTGTGGAGGGGTGGGAGGCTAGAGATAATACTATTAGAGCACTACAACTGATGGAACACTCCAAATTAAATAAGATAAATACTATTTTCCTATCTACAGATGCCGAAAAGGCTTTTGATAGGTTAAATTGGGATTACCTATTTGCTACACTCAAGAAATTTGGCTTTGGGGACATTCTTATCAACAGAATTCGAGCATTATATAATTCTCCAACGGCCAAAGTTAGACTTAATGGGATGCTCTCAGAAGGATTCCATATAGGTAATGGCACATGACAGGGTTGCCCTCTGTCCCCATTGTTGTTCGTTCTTAGTATAGAAACCTTGGCAGCCCGTATTAGACAAAATAAAGACATCAGGGGAATCTCTTTGGGAAATAATGAATACAAAGTATCACTTTACGCGGACGACATCCTCCTGTCCCTCACCACGCCACATACCTCCATAAGAGCAGTCACAGAGGAATTTAATATATTTGGGAAACTCTCCTATTTCTCTATAAATTATTCTAAATCTGAATTACTAAATATTAACCTCTCTAGGTCAGACCTAAATGCCCTGATGACTTACTGCCCCTACAAATTACAAAAAACCGCGTTAAAATATCTCGGAATAAATCTTACCCCAAATAATAAATTACTCTTTAAATTGAATTACTCCAAACTATTCAACTCCACCCAAGCTGATTTAGACTCTTGGAAAAAAAGACCCTTCTCCTGGCTAGGTAGGATCCAAACATTGAAGATGACAACCCTCCCGAGAATTTTGTATGTCATGCAAGCTATCCCGATTAAACTCCCCACACCTTTTCTTAATAGATGGCAGGGTATACTTAATAAATACATCTGGGGAACAATAAAACCTAGAATAAAAAGAAATACACTATATCAACCTCAAGCTGAAGGAGGATTAGGCCTCCCATGCCTAGACACATATTACAAAGCTATAGCACTCCAACGAATACTAGATTGGCATAGGAACACAATGACTAAAGCTTGGGTAACCATAGACTCTCATATTTTAAAGGCCCCAAATGTAGGAGCACTATGTTGGATCCCTAGGACACACAGACCTGACCCTACTATCAGATACCCGCAATTTGAAAATGTATTCTCTGTATGGGATAAATTGATCACACGATACAGACGCATCTCCACTCCACGTTCGCCAATGTCTCCAATTTCACCAAACGCAGAATTCTTGGGGGGTTTAGAATACACAAAAGCTATGCCAAACAGACTTGAGATAGGTTACACAACTCAGATATACAACCTGTTAATTAACACTAAAGTTAAACAGAGGAACGACCTGGCGGGGTACTTAAACGGAGCTTTCTCACAATGGCTCAAATATAAGCAACTGATACATTTGATAGAGACATCTGAACACAAACAAGACTGGACGAGACCACTGACTCCATTTGAAACACAATGTTTAGCCGAGGGAGCTCTTAGACACACACTAACTATAGCAAAACATATAGTGCTTACAGGTATGGGCCCAGAGTTGCCATCATATACACACAATTGGCACAAAGAGCTAGACATAGACTTAGATAATGCCACATGGAAACAAATTTTTCAGTCAACCAAAACTTCATCCACATCGGCAAAAATCATAGAACTAAATTATAAAATCTTAGCGAGGTGGTATCTTACCCCATCTCGCTTGAGAAGCATATACGCTACTGCGTCTGATAGATGTTGGAGACGGTGTGGTCTAAAGGGATCAATGTCACATATTTGGTGGAACTGCCCAAAAATTCGTACATTCTGGGATCAACTTGAATCCTTATTAAAGCATTTATTTACCCCTACCTTTATACTGAAACCAACTACGGTCCTCTTAAATTTACCTATTCCAAAAATGTGCCGAATTCGCCAACGCCTACTCCAATTTATTCTTAACTCAGCTAAAACAACTATAGCCTGAAACTGGAAAAACCCCACAGCCCCTACAATGAATGAATGGCTACACCATTTTGAGGAAACACTAATACTAGAAGAATACGGTTATTTTAGAACTCAAAGACTAGAGACATTCCTCGATATAAAATTCTATTGGGAGACAATTAAACAAAAACATTTCAATACCTAGAGAAGAGAAATAAGCTTTTTGACTGGGTAATGAACAGACTGACTTCCTCCTGCCCTCCCCCACTTATTGCCCTTCTCTCCTTTTTCGCTCTCTACTATCCTTTCAGCCCACCAGACAGAGTGGTATGATGTCGCTTCGATATAACAAAGGTAAAAGTTATTGTTAAAATGATACAGGATGATTAATAAAAGATACAGAACCGGTGTTCTTTGGTAAAAGATAAATGATGACTGAGGAATACAGCAACTGCGATTGTTGTTTTTGTTTATACATGTTTGCTGTTTTTGACAATGCGTAGGTTTCTATCACTGAATAATGCTTAAATGAAATACCTATGTCTTGTTGTAAGATTTATCTTTTGAAAAATAAATAAAAACTATTTTACAAAAAAATAAATAAATGTAATGTCCCAAAGGTATCCTATTAAGGTGTTTGGTATGGGGTATCAAAAGAGGGTAAGCCAAAGACTTGTGGCCGACATCCATAAGACAACAACTGTACAGATCCACTCCGCCCTTACAGCCCTCTTACCGGTGAAACCTCTATGGCACTGCTGACTAGTGATGTCGCAAACTTAAAAATTTCGGTTCGCGAACAGCGGACTCGAACTTCCGGTATTGTTCGCGAACCGGCGAATCGCGCGAACCATCATTGACTTCAATAGGCTGGCGAACTTTAAAACCTACAAGGACTCTTTCTGGCCACAATAGTGATGGAAAAGTTGTTTCAAGGGGACTAACACCGGGACTGTGGCATGCTGGAGGGGGATCCATGTCAAAACTCCCATGGAAAATTACATACTTGATGCAGAGTCTGCTTTTAACCCATAAAGGGCCTAAATCACCTAACATTCCCAAATTGTTTGCAATAACGTGCTTTAAAACATCAGTTATGATGTCATATCTATCAGGTAGTGTAAGTGTTACGGCCGCTTCACAGTGACAGACCAAACTAAAAGTGTAACGCACCGCAAACAACTGCAAACAGTCCATTTGCACAACCACAAGATAGATAGATTTGATAGATAGATACATAGATTACATAGCTCAATCAATGCAATATACATATGATTGATACGAATTACATAGATCAATAGATGCAATATACATTTGATAGATACGAATTACATCGATCAATAGATGCAATATCCATTTGATAGATACGAATGTTATCGATCCAAAGATGCAATATACATTTGATAGATACGAATTACATCAACCAAAAGATGTAATATACATTCTATAGATACGAATTACATCGATCAATAGATGCAATATACATTTGATAGATACGTTTGATAGTTCGATCAATTTGATAGATAAATAGATAGATTTGAAATATATATAATTTCCCTGACAGAGTATAAGAATAAGACATGCGGTCTGTGACCCTTGGTGTGTTAAGTAGTACTATTCTTAGCAGTTTACTACTACCTGTTACTCCCCCTATCGGGGGAGGTCTATATGGCCTGCATTTTTGGAACCGGGAGATGGAAGAAGATGATTGGTCTTTTCTCCTACTTCAAATTTGTCAAAAACACAAGTGGCTGTCTCAAAACAGTCCGGACACAAGATAGATAGATAGGATAGATAGATATACATAGAATGATAGTTAGATAGAATCGATAGAAGAGAAATAGATAGATTTGTTCAATATATAATTACCCTGACAAAGTATAATAATTAAACATGCGGTCTGGGATCCATGGTAACTAGGTTGTGTTAAGTAGTACTATTCTTAGCACTTTCATCCCTGTAACTTCTCCTATCGGTGGAGGTCTATATGGCCTGCATGATTACCATGACAAAGTATAACAACAAGACACGCGGTCTGGGACCCATGGTAATTAGGTTGTGTTAAGTAAAACTTTTCTTAGCACTTTAATCCCTCTTACTCCCACTTTCGGTGGAGTTCTATATGGCATGCCTGACTACAGATTGATAGTTAGATAGAATCGATAGAAGAGAAATAGATAGATTTGTTCGATATATAATTACCCTGACAAAGTATAATAATTAAACATGCGGTCTGGGATCCATGGTAACTAGGTTGTGTTAAGTAGTACTATTCTTAGAACTGTAATCCCTGTTACTCCCCCTATCAAGGGAGGTCTATATGGCCTGCATGATTACCCTGACAAAGTATAATAACAAAACATGCGGTCATGGACCCATGGTAACTAGGTTGTGTTAAGTAGTACTATTCTTACCACTTTATTTATTCCCTGTTACTCCCCCTATCGGGGGAGGTCTATATGGCATGCCTGATTATCCTGGCAAAATATAACAACAAGACATGCGGTCTGGGAACCACTGTTAACTAGGTTGTGTTAATTTTTACTATTCTTACCACTTTAGTCCCTGTTACTCCCCCTATCGGGGGCGGTCTATATGGCCTGGCTGATTATCCTGGCAAAATCTAATAACAAGACATGCAGTCTGGGAACCACTGTTAATGTTAACTAGGTTGTGTTAAGTTGTACTATTATTTGCATTTTAATCCCTGTTACTTCCCCTATCAATGGAGGTCTATATGACCTGCATGATTACCCTGACAAAGTATAACAACAAAACATGCGGTCTGGGACCCATGGTGGTACTAGTATAACTAGGTTTTCTTAAGTATTACTATTTTTCGCAGTTTAATCCCTGTGATTGGTCTGTCCTCCTACTTCAAATTTGTCCAAAACACAAGTGGCTGTCTCAAAACAGTCTGGACAGAAGATAGATAGATAAGATAGATAGATATACATAGATTGATAGTTAGATATAATCGATAGAAGAGAAATAGACAGATTTGTTAAATATATAACTACCCTGACAAAGTATAATAATTAAACCTGCGGTCTGGGACCCATGGTAACTAGGTTGCTTAAAGTAGTACTATTCTTAGCACTTTCATCCCTGTAACTCCTCCTATCGGGGGAGGTCTATATGGTCTGCATTATTACCATGACAAAGTATAACAACAGGTTGTGTTAAGTAGTACTTTTTTTTAAAAAATGACAATACTGTTAGAACAAATATGATTGGTGGCACTAGTTGGAAATGGCAAGTGGGCCTGGCACACAGGCTGGCAGGCAGGCAACTGCAATTCAATGGCACTAGGAGACTGAAGATGCACAGTCAAAAAAGTTATGATTTAAAAAAATTTCAAGACTGTTACAAGAAATATGATTGGTGGCACTAGTGAGCTAGTGGGCCTGGCACACAAGCTGGCAGGCAGGAGGAAACTGCAATTCAATGGCACTAGCAAACTGATGATTCACAATCTAACATTTTTTTTATATTAAATATTAACAATACTTTTACAACAAATATGATTGGTGTAACTAGTTGGCAAGTGGGCCTGGCACACAGGCTGGCAGGCAGGCAACTGTAATTCAATGTCACTAGGAGACTGAAGATTCACAGTCAAAAAAGTTATGATTTAAAATAATTTCAATACTGTTACAAGAAATATGATTGGTGGCACTAGTTGGCTAGTGGGCCTGGCACACACGCTGGCAGGCAGGAGGAAACTGCAATTCAATGGCACTAGCAAACTGATGATTCACAATCTAACAATTTTTTTATTTTAAATATTAACAATACTGTTACAACAAATATGATTGGTGTAACTAGTTGGCAAGTGGGCCTGGCACACAGGCTGGCAGACAGGCAGGCAACTGCAATTCAATGGCACTAGGAGGCTGAAGATTCACAGTCAAAAAAGTTATAATTTAAAAAAAAATCAATACTGTTACAAGAAATATGATTGGTGGCACTAGTTGGCTAGTGGGCCTGGCACACACGCTGGCAGGCAGGAGGAAACTGCAATTCAATGGCACTAGCAAACTGATGATTCACAATCTAACAATTTTTTTAAAAAAATATTAACAATACTGTTACAACAAATATGATTGGTGTAACTAGTTGGCAAGTGCGCCTGGCACACAGGCTGGCAGGCAGGCAACTGCAATTCAATGGCACTAGGAGACTGAAGATTCACAGTCAAAAAAGTTATGTTTAAAAAAATTTCAAGACTGTTAAAACAAATATAATTGGTGGCACTAGTTGGCTAGTGGGCCTGGCACACACGCTGACAGGCAGGAAACTGCAATTCAATGGCACTAGCAGACTGATGATTCACAATCTAATAATTTATTATTTTAAATATTTATAATACTGTTAGAACAAATATGATTGGTGTAACTAGTTGGCAAGTGGCCTGGCACACACGCTGGCAGGCAGGCAACTGCGATTCAAAGGCACTAGCAGACTGATGAATCACAGGCAAAAAATTATTTATTCTAAATATTTACTATACTGTTATAACAAATATGATTGGTGTAACTAGTTGGCAAGTGGGCCTGGCACACACGCTGGCAGGCAGGCAACTGCAATTGGATTACACTAGCAGACTGATCTTTCAGAGTCAAAAATGTATTATTTTTTATTTATTTTTTTTTAAAGATTTTTATTGAGAAAATTAGGTACAAACATGAGAAACCATAATATCCACGCAGGGATAGCATTATTTTTGTACAAATACAGCTTCAAAGTAACTGAAGACAAAATTGAAGGATTGTCCTGAGCAGGCAAAGAAAACCAACAATGAAGTCCCTATATCATAAGACGACCTAGAAATAAAACAAACACAAGGGACATAGGCGAAAACACTGCCAGGAAATTAGAAAAGAACAGTCTTCATAGTTACCAAAATTATTTCTCATTTTCTGATATTAAACATTAGATGCAGAAATCTACATATTCAAAGAACTCTCGTAGATAGCTAGAAAAAGATTAGATATACAACGTTACTGAAACTTCGAGAGCAACGAGTCAGAGTAAATGCATAACATCACCATAAACATCAAATATAAGGGGGGGAATGCAACTGGCGAGAGCCGCTCATATATATAAAGGGACAGGGGGTGGGGGGGTTAGAATTATGCGTAAATATTAAAACAATAGAGCCAGGAAGGGTAAAATTGAAAGTACGCAATGCTATTGAAAAATTGGTAGACCAAGTGCTATATGCAATTAGGGATAGGGGTATTAAGTGAGGATGCTAGCTTATCCAAGCATCTCGGACTAAGAATGGAAATAGAGAAATGTAAGCAAAAACATATGAAGGAGGGGAGGGGCGCCTGAGTATAATAGAAAGGGGAAAGTTCTCGGAAACTGTCAAATACCATAAAAAAAAAAGGGGAGAGCTATTAGAGATTGTGGACTAGGGAACTACTAAATTATGGACTTTGTATAAAATAAGTAGGTATGAGTGCTTGGGTATGGATGACCATTACAGGTATACAAAGCTATCTCTCATGTGCAGAATGTCATTTAATCATGACAGGAGAATATTATGCAAGGTGGTGAACACATCAGGACATATTTTGGAAAATATAGGAGCACAATCCAGAACTAGAATAAGAAAAAATGTTGTATTAACAATATAAGATTAACTCTTGTTAAGCTGTGGTAATTAAGTTTGAAACTAAAAGGGAGGCAGTGAACCTCAAACACGTGGATATATATATTATGCAAACCAAAGGGTCTAAAAGAGCGGGCGTAAGAGTTTATCTTCTATTAACATTAGAGTTTCTACACTAATAAGTGTGAGTATATAAGAATTGTCTCTCTCTTCTCATCTCTGTGGGACATATTACTATAGTAGGATATTTAATTTAATAGCCAAAAATAGAAAGAAGTCTAATCCACCATAGGGAGTAGATTAATATGGTCTAAGGCGGGTCTGAGAGAGTATATAACTTGTAGTGCAGTCGACATACTATCCATTGTGTGATGTCCCATAAAAGATGGGTAGGGCTATCTCAAAAATACCACAAAAAGTAGGGGAATGAAAGCCAAGCATCTGGGTTAACACATAAAAACATTGATATGAAGAGATAACAGTGTAAGAGCTAGTAGCATAATAATAGAGAACAAAAACAAAACATTAATTTACCATACTATACCAACAGTAGTACTGATCAAGCATGAAGTCTCTAGAATGTGATGGTATCTAGTTCATCCCACTAAGTAAAATAGTAAGGACCAGGTATTACTATGCAAGTAGTCCTTCACATGATGAATGAAATCAAGGGTCTCCTTGTATGGAATGAATTTCCTTTCTTTTAGCTTGATAGCTGAATCATTGTGGAGGAGGGCGCCATTCGAGTGCAGTGGCATTGAGTTTCTCAGGTTGGGCAGTTGGACCTTTAGGTTCATTTTGAGAACGAAGAAGGCCGACCGAATGAAGAATTTTGCACCCTTGTTCAGGGGTGGAGACAATGTATGACTGGTCTTCTATCTGGAAGTATAACTTGACCGGAAAGCCTCATCTATATTTGATATTATTTTGGCGTAAGGTCAGAGTTATTTGCTGAAAGGAGCGCCTTTTGTTTAGCGTTTGTATAGATAAGTCAGGAAAGATCTGGATGGTTTGGTATGGGTCTTTTAGTTGTTTGTTTTGGTATGAAGCTCTGAGTAGTTTCTCCTTGAACGTGAAGTAGTGCAGTCTGAGAATTACATCTCTAGAAGAACCAGAAGGGGCTTTTCTTGGCCGCAGGGCTCTGTGGGCTCTATCAATTAGGGCCTCTTGTTCTTGTACTGATCCTTGAATTCTTTGAACAGCTCTGAGAGATATTTGGAAACTTCAGTCGTACCAACTTCCTCTGGAATGCCGCAAATTCTAATGTTATTACGGCGGGACCTATCCTCTAGGTCCGCCAGTTTTGACTCTAAATCTGTAATCATTTCCGCTAGCGACTGTGTATACGCCAAAAGATTAGAGTGGTCCAAGTGCAGGTCCTCTTGTTTTTTTTCTAAGTTTTCAGTCCTTTCCCCCAATAGGGAGATATCCCTTTTAAGTTCCGAAACTGAGGCTTTAAGTTCTTGTTTAAGGGAAGAATGGTGGGAGTCCATCTTGTCTGAGAGATCCTTGATAGAATCTAGAATAGAAGAGTGTGGGGTCAGCGACCTATCCGCTGAATGAGAAGTGGGCCTATGAAGCCCTTTAGCAGAGGTTAGAGAATCCCTGGAATCCTCATCTGACATGTCCTGTTCATATGGGGTCTTATTCAGAAAGTGGTCTGAGATGGTCCTTTTCGGAAGCATCGTGTGTTTTGATTTCTTTTTTTGTGAGTGAGACATATTGTATCCAGAATAAATAGTAGTGTCGAAAGTTCCGAAGGGATAGCAACAGCCTCCTATGGAATGTAATTGTTGGAGAATGAAGAGTTGATACTCTCCCTATAGGGTGCGCTCAGCACATCACCTTTTCCAGAGGAGAACTATAGAAATGGGGGGGTGATGTCTGTCAGCTTTCGTGCTATATCCCCAGTATAGATGGAGGTAACTAAATATCTATGACAGAGCTCTACCTTTCTCACCAGGGGCGAATGCTCTCCCTGAGCAGGTTGGGTAAAAGGACTGTGGGATATGACCCGTAGGTAATTGAGGCCTACGGGAAAGGAAGGTGAGGAGGTAGAGGAAATCTGTGTAAAGAGGTTATGTTTACGTAAGATGTAGAGGACTTCAAAATGCAAAGATGTACTATGCAACTTCCAAGAGGGGGGGTACTATGACTTTAAACTTGAATATTAGAGCTTTAGACTTGTAGACACGGCCCAATAAATTATATGCCTTGAGACTGTTACTTCAATGTGCTTGAGCTTTATAAAGTGATATCAGTATAGTTCCAATAAAATGTAATATAGTTGTTATTTACTATTTAGTAGTTGCTAAGATAGGTAACAAATGAACCTCTTTAGGCAAAATGAATGTTATTTGGTAGGGACCCCCACGGCATAATCTAGGCCGTTACAGCATAATACACAGGCAGCTCAGTCTCAGGGTTTTTGATAAAAAGGTGCTGGTATCAGTATAGTAGCTGCAGCTAAATATAGGAAGTGATGATAGATGAAATGCCTTGCATCAATATGAAATCCTCCTCATAGACTGCCACATCAGACTCCCTTACATAGAGATTAGGAATAGGAATACTTCAAGTGACTTAGTGAGGTGTGAGAGAGATCTATAATGACTTACTGCATGCCTTAGTCAAGGATGAGGCCTCCTCTGGATGCCACGTGGGACCGTCTCTTAGGAAAATACTTGTTAGGCCTTTGTCAGGGTTCTGCTTACTGCTGACCTGTGGAGTGCCAGCTTGTAGTAGGAGGTAGCAGGGGTATAGCGGCAAGTCAAAGTGGGAAACCCAGGATCACAGGACCGGGTTATGCTACTTAGGAGTACCTGATGCAGTGAGTTTGCAGGTTGCGCTCCCGACCAGCAGTGTCCTCTAGAGCAGAGCGGGTGAGGAGTGGGCCGCCAGCATGATCAGCAGTGTGGCCAAGCAAGACAAAGAAGACTGAGTAGATGGAGAAGCTCAGACGGGCTACAGCGTTGTCGCTGCAGATGGGAGCCACGGCACTTGTTACAACGGCTCCGGTTAGGTGTGAGGAGATGTAAATGTGGCCCACAGCTCGGGGACTTCTTATGCGGCTCTCAGTCTATAAAATCCTCTTCACCTGTAAACCTAAGTCCGTAGGCAGTTGTCAGGGACCAAGGGGGAACAAATATAAGGATATTTGGTGCAAATTAGGTAATATATTATTAATGAATAGCACTTGGGCTACGGAGCAAGGAACAAATGCAGCTTCTCGATAGCGTGGCTAACTCCGCCCCCCAAAAAATGTATTATTTTTAAAATTTAAACTACTGTTATAACAAATATGATTGGTGGCACCAGTTGGCAAGTGGGCCTGGCACACACGCTGGCTGGCAGGCAACTGCAATTCAATTTCACTAGCAGGCCGATGATTCACAGTCAAAAAATATTTTATTTTAAATATTTACACTACTGTTATAACAAATATGATTGGTGTAACTAGTTGGCAAGTGGGCCTGGCACACACGCTGGCAGGCAGGCAACTGCAATTAGATAACAATAGCTGAGTGATGTAACAGTTTGTTTTTACAAAAGTTACAAAAATGTTACGACAGATAGGAGTAATGGCACTCAGGATAGAACTAGGCACTGTATGTGCTGGCAGCCTGACACACAGGCTGGCACTAGTGGTGGCAGGCTGGCCTGTGAACTAAGAATAAATAACACTCGAAGAGTGATGTAAAAGGTTTTTTTTACAAAATTTAATATTATGTTACACCAGATATGAGTCGTGGACTGGCACTGAGGATGGAAGTAAGCACAGTATATGATGGCAGCCTGACACCCAGGCTGGCACTAATGGCAGCCTGGCTGGCCTGGCAAATAAAATTAAATAACACTAGAAGAGGACTGATGTAAAAAAAAAATTACATAAAATTTACACTAATGTTGTTACACCAGATATAAGTGGTGGAAAAAAAAATTAATCTGTGTCACACTATATGATGTGGCCCAGAAACACACAGGCCTGATGGAAAAAGAAATTAAATTACACTAGCAAAATGATTTTAATTTTTTTTTAACTTTAAAATAATGTAAAGCAGATATGAGTCGTGGCTGGTAGGTTGGGCAGCAATTTACCACAGTATGCTGTGTAAGTGAGAAAGACACAGGCCTGATAGAAAATGAAATTAGATTACACTAGCAAAATAATTTAAAGTTTTTTTTTTTTGGAATTTAAAAAAGGTTAAGCACATATGAGTCGTGGCTGATAGACTAGGGAGGGCAGCAATTAAATACAGTATGCTCTGTAAGTCAGCAAAACACACATGCCTGATAGAAAAAAAAATTGATTACACTAGAAAAATGATTTAAAGTTTTTTTTTTTTAATTTAAAGAAAAAGGTTAAGCACATATGAGTCGTGGCTGCTAGCCTTGGTAGGGCATCAATTTACCACAGTAGGCTCTGTAAGTCAGATAAACACACAGGCCTGATAGAAAATAAAATTAGATTACACTAGCAAAATGATTTAAAGGTTTTTTTTTTTATTTAAAGGAAAAGGTTAAGCACATATGAGTCGTGGGGCCGGCTGCTAGCCTTGGTAGGGCAGCAATTAACCACAGTAGGCTCTGTAAGTCAGATACACACAGGCCTGATAGAAAATAAAATTAGATTACACTAGCAAAATGATTTAAAGTTTGTTTTTTTTGGAATTTAAAAAAAAAGTTAAGCACATATGAGTCTTGGCTGATAGACTAGGGAGGGCAGCAATTAAACACAGTAAGCTCTGTAAGTCAGCAAAACACACAGGCCTGATAGAAAATGAAGTCGTGGGGCCGGCTGCTAGCCTTGGTAGGGCAGCAATTAACCACAGTAGGCTCTGTAAGTCAGATACACACAGGCCTGATAGAAAATAAAATTAGATTACACTAGCAAAATGATTTCAAAGTTTTTTTTTTAATTTAAAATAATGTTATAAGCAGATATGAGTGGTGGCTGGCACAGAGCAATGAACCACAGTTTATGCTGTGTGAGCCTGAGACACAGGCCTGATAGAAAATGAAAATAAATTACACTAGCAAAATAATTTCAAATTTTTGTTGGTTAAATTTAAACTAATGTTAAGCAGATATCAGTGGTGGCATTAATCACAGCATATGCTGTGAGCCTCACACACAGGCTGAAAGCCAGGCAAATGCAAATAAAAATACAAAGAAAAAAAAAAAAAAAACGACTGAAGTTATAGCCCTAAAAAGGGCTTTTTTGGGGTGCTGTCCTTGCAGCAGAGATGAGATGAGTCCTTCAGGACTGTAGTGGACACTAAATACACTAGCCTAGCTATCTATTTCCCTATAATGTCAGCAGCAGCAACACAAAAGGTCCTCTCACTAACAAAGTAAGGTGGTAATGAGTCTAAAATGGCTGCTGCCAAGAAGCTGTGAGGGTCTGTGAGGGAGTGTCTGATGCTGATTGGCTCTGTGTCAGAAGGCTGTAACATACAGGGTCAAAGTTTCCTCAATGATGACACATAGGGGGCGGATCGAACATCGCATATGTTCGCCCGCAGCGGCGAACACGAACAAGCTATGTTCGCCGTTAACCTTCACGGGCGAACAGTTCGGGACATCACTACTGCTGACACGGGCACTTCTTTTTTCTATTGCTCCTCCATTGTCCTGCAGGCTCTCCCCAGTGTTTCGGCTGGCATCTCTGTGAATCAATTGCGTGTTCCGACTTCCGTATAGAAGACTCCTCTACGTGTAGGCAACCCCAATCCACTTGATTACCAAACACCTGCTCCACCTCACCGTAGCCAGGAAATGTATGTGGCGGATCAGCTAGCGTAATCAACAGCATACAAAGAAAAGGTTGATTTGCCACATTTAAAATCCAAATAGAAATATTATTGAAAAATATTTAAAACAAACGTTATTTTTCTGTGAAAGGACAAAGCTCCACAAATTCTTTCAGTCTCACAAGTGGTGTAGCACAATGCTCACGCAATTCAGCCTAAGTGGCCGTAATCATAGCATACAGTGCTATGTGATACACCTGCTTAAAAAGAAATATAACTTTTGTTATTGGTTACAATAATTTGCACACCTACTAATGTGAGCCAATCCTGATTGACTTATGGAATCTTTACTCTCCCCTATACTTATATATTTTAAATTTAGACAGATCCAATTAAAGACACAGTACTAAATATATTCATAAATAATTATATATTAACAAATCCAATAGTAGTCTAATAGATAACATAATCAAGTCAAGACAATTAGCTAAACATAATAAATATAATAGTTATCAACTTGTAGACTCAGTCATCAATAAATACATAAAAAACATAGAAAAAATATTTATTGGCAGATTAAACAAAATAACAAAATAACAATATAACTAACTTAACATGACAAGCCAAGACAGTTTGTTAAGTGTGATAATTTTCAATCTTATACACAATTGCATTATCAGGGTATTTAGTATGTTATGTTGTATTGAATGAAGTTATCTCTTAACTAACACTCCACATTGTAGTGTCCCATAAGGGGCTTATCTTTTGGCCCTTATCTCTGTGTATAGGTGTCCTTACCTCTATAGGGCTACTATAAGTTCTACTACATTTTACATATGTGCCAAGGATGTTAAAAATAAATATCACTATATATTAAACTGTTGTGTTTGTTTAGATCACTTATATTTGATTACTTATTGCAAAGTTGCACTAAATAGTGCCTTATTGTCAGATATGTTGTACAAGTGAAGTTTACTCCCAGATATTCATAATGTCATATCTGGAGTTCAATCCCTTGGGTAACCTAGTACCCAAGGTAAAAATCCAAAAAGCTTCCCGCTTTGCCAATAAGCTATCAATATCACCACCCTTTTCGGTCTACAGACTTTCTCAATTGCACACCATGTAAAATAATTGAGATCACGCTTATGATAAATAACAAAATGTTGAACTACTGGAGTAGTGGATCTAGTGGTTTTAAAAGAAGAAAAATGTTCTCTGATTCTAGTATTTATATCTCTGGAGGTAAGGCCTACATATTGTATTTTGCATTGAGTACATTCTATCAGGTAAATCACGTACCAAGATGTACAATTCATACACAAACCAATTTCATATGCCTTATGGGTCACACAGCTTGAAAAAGTAGTTGTAACTCTTACATAATCACAGGGCTTACATTTCTGGTGACCGCATTTAAACATGCCTAAATGTCTCAACCAAGAACTCTGTGGTTGTGTTTTGCTTGGAAGAAATGTCAGACATAAAATTATTCCCAAGGTTGGACTTTTCCTATAAGAACATTTTATACCCTTTTTGACTGTTTCCACACGTTTGTCATCGGCTTTCAAAATTCGAAAATGATTACTTATTATAGCACAGATTTTTGCATATTGTGCGCTGTGTCAGGTTACAAAAGTGACCCCATCAAAGTCATTCCTTTTGCTCGATTTAGATTCCAAAAGACTCTCTCTCGACCTACATGACACTGCTTGTTTGGCTTTTTGTATTGCTGTATGAGGATAATCCCTCTCTTTAAGTCTGTGTTCAAGATCAAGAGAAATCTTTATTGTCTGAACAATTTCTTTTGAGCCTAATATATTCTCCCTTTGCTATGGCTAGGGGCACATGCTTTGGATGGCAGCTTGTGCCATGCAATACAGAGTTACCTGTTTTCTATGTGTCTTCTATGTATTCATTGATGAGTGAGTCTACAAGTTGACAATTATTACATTTATTATGTTTAGCTAATTGTCTTGACTTGATTATGTTATCTATTAGACTACTTTTGGATTTGTTAATATATAATTATTTATGAATATATTTAGAACTGTGTTTTTAAGTAGGTCTGTCTAAATGTAAGATATATAAGTATAGGGGAGAGTAAAGATTCCATAAGTCAATCAGGATTGGCTCACATTCGGCTAGATTTAGAGTTTGGCGTTAGCCGTCAAAACCAGCGTTAGAGGCTCCTAACGCTGGTTTTGGGCTACTGCTGGTATTTAGAGTCAGTCAGGAAAGGGTCTAACGCTCACTTTGCAGCCGCGACTTTTCCATACCGCAGATCCCCTTACGTCAATTGTGTATCCTATCTTTTCAATGGGATCTTTCTAACGCCGGTATTTAGAGTCGTTGCTGAAGTGAGCGTTAGAAATCTAACGACAAAACTCCAGCCGCAGAAAAAAGCCAGTAGTTAAGAGCTTTCTGGGCTAACGCCGGTTTATAAAGCTCTTAACTACTGTGCTCTAAAGTACACTAACACCCATAAACTACCTATGTACCCCTAAACCGAGGCCCCCCCACATCGCCGCCACTCTATTAAATTTTTTTAACCCCTAATCTGCCGACCGCACACCGCCGCCACCTACGTTATCCCTATGTACCCCTAATCTGCTGCCCCTAATACCGCCGACACCTACATAATATTTATTAACCCCTAATCTGCCGCCCCCGCTATCGCTGACACCTGCATATTTTTTTTAACCCCTAATCTGCTGCTCCGTACACCGCCGCAACCTACATTATACCTATGTACCCCTAACACACCGCTACTATAATAAATGTAATAAAAATCACAAATCCCAGCCACTGAGTCTTAGAATAAAATTAGTTTTTATTCTTCAACAAAAGATATGATCAGAGTGATCTTTCACACTATGCAATTATAACAAACATCGAGGAAACATCTGATGTAGGTTCACTCAGATCCACACATACCCCATCCACCAAACACATCCGTGTCCAACCATCAGCACAAATTATGAAAAAGAAAACATCAGAAAATCAAAATAGTATCCAAAGTGAAAACTTCACTAACACTCCCAGGGCGTCCCCAGGGAGTGAAACTAGACACCACCAACTAAGGACTGTATTAAAGTTAGAACCATTGAGAGTGTCCGCTAGATCTGTAACTCTGTAATATTATATGAACCAAGAGTGTCTCGTAATGTTGCGGATACTCCTCAAACAAGAGTGTCTCGTTATGTTACAAATATTCCAACTGTAACAATGTGTGATCACTTGAAAACATAAGCAAATATCTTGTTGCCAATATACGAAGGCAGTCACAGGAAACATGACATGTTACAGTATTTGTAATCCATAATGGTTAATTCTGGTAACGACCTCAATGACAAATCTTGTAGTTATAACAATGTTACGGTTCAAATGTCCCTTTAACCTGACATGCTTCTGGCCATGTAATGTATAGTGGGGAGCTGTAAGCGTAATTTCGGCCCAAACACACACCCTCTTGAAACTTCACTCACGGTATCCTACACTACATCATATGTGTAATTCCTTACTGAAGAGGATACAGTACATTCCACAGTTAGCTTCTACCCAAGCTGCGAGTATCTCATACCCTCATGGCAGCTTGTGGCCTTTGATGTGTTGGAAACAGAGAAAGTGCATAAACAGCAGTGTTACCTCCTTCAGCGTATGTGTGCTTTTCTAGGTAATACCGCGAGGCTCTCTATCTTCAATGTGGTTATTGGGACCCTCCAATGTAGAATTCTAGTCTCACCTCACAAATTCTATGGCTCAGACAGCAGGATAAGCAGGTCTCTGTGGTGGCGTCTAATCGTTCCGACGCGCGTTTCGGGACTCCGCCCCTTTCTCAAGGAATTTACAGGTAATGGTGGGGAGGTGCAATTTAAACAAAATCGTATGTATCCCTATTGGCTAATCGCATACACACCTCCACTCTGACATCACGCTATACACATGCATTTTTGTTATCATTGCTTAGTTAGAAAACAAATGTATCTAAGACTCACGAATGGCTATTAGTTACAGCCGAATGGACGTTAACGAAGTTGAACAACCACCGCACTGTTAATATCGCAATAATATGCCAATGTACGACACGTTCTAAGACAAAACTCGCATATCCCACCGAATATGTAATCAAAACGAAACAACTGCACGGTAAATGCTTAAAAAAAAATTTTTTTAAACAAACGTTCACAACAATTCTCAATTTCAGCTCTGTAACAGCTATCATAAATCGCAACTTAATGGATAAACTCCCTGTCACTAGTATTCTGCACACTGGATGCCAGTAAGAGCTGACTTATATTTGATATTATATGTGGTGGCTCAGCATCGGGGATCCCTATACCGGATACCCTACTTAAAAATAAATTCAAAAATAAACTTTGAAAAATGAAAGCTAGAATTGAGCTGAAATATAGTGGATTTCCAGCTACTTCTATACATAGGGAACTGCACATCATGTATAATATTTGATTGTCACAAGACCATATCGAACCTATCCTACGTATCGTCATGAATCAGAAATGTATTAATTGTTTGGTCTTGGGATCCAAGGTGGCAGTTTTTTAATCCATTCCTACTTCTCTTCCATTATTCAACTCTTAAAGAAGAACACATTCTATTGGTACCTACAGGACTGTGAGAAAGCAACTCACCACTTATAGACTGAGAGCATTATGGCTCAAATAAAATTTCCCCAGGAAATGTCTCTATTAAGGCCTTTGGGGACCATGGTATTTAATTGTCTGATCCATTGTGCTTCTTTGCAAAATAATATTTTTTGTCTGTCCCCTCCTCTACGTAAGGGGGAGACTCCATCAATGACTTGAAACCGTAACTGACTCTTGTTGTGTGCCAATCGAGTAAAATGATGGGCCACAGGTGCATCTTCCTCATCCTTGCCTATGGCTGCTTTGTGTTGACGTATCCTATCACGGACAGTGTGCGTGGTCTCTCCTACATATGTTAAGGAACCGCCGAGTTTAGAACAGATGATTAAGCAAAAAATTGTATATGAGTTACATTCGGTTACCTTAGCAGAATACTTCAGACAGAAGCGTATTCCAAGGGGTCTCAGAAGTCACCTTCATCCCACACTATTTAGGGAGAATTCAGAGTACTCTGACAAATTTGAGGGCATTTTAAATAAATGCTCCTATGATATCTTAATTTTGACAATAGAGTATATACAGAAGGAACTTCCTAAATTGATAAAGTGGAATTGTCTCTCAAAGAGTTAAAGACTGAAACAGATTTCAGCAATTTTAAATCCAAATTGGACAGTGACCTCTCTACCTTTAAAAAAAGTCTAGAAAGTAAGAAATACAAGAAATTTCAGAGAGATCTTACTGACTACCAAAATAACAAAGTCTATAGATGGCGGAATCCAGACTTCACACCTTTTGAAGGTTCAGAAGAGGGGCACAAGTATATAATTTCCCGGGTGAGTCCTCATCTGACAGTGATTTCAGTGACTCTTCAGTCCCTTTTCCCTTAAGAGGACGTGGCACAAGGAATCGAAGAAGAGGAAGAGGAGGGGGGGGAGGAAACACAGGAGACACTACATATCAGATCTCAACCCGACAGAATCGGAGGGAGCAGAGAGTTTAGTAGTGAATATATCAGGGATTGAGATCAGTGAGGCAATTTTAGGGGTATTACAAAAGGGATTATCTTTTGTCCCAACTACTACCCCAGACTTTTTTGAATTAGAATGTGACCTCCATCGTTTCTTTAGGAATCTCAGACTAAAGAGCTTTTTTGCGAATAAAGAGGAAACAAACAAAGCTGAGTCTACCAGTCCATTTCAATTTCATGTACGAAATATTAAACCTAAGAGCACTTCCAATCCTCCTCATACTAATGCTTCAGTTGAAGCATATATTACTTTAATCAAAAAGGATTTTGAAAAATTCAAAAGAAATTTTCGTACAAAAATTAACTCTAATATCTCTAGACAAGAGAAGTTAGCACTTGAATCAATTCAGAAAAATGAGGATTTGATCCTTAAGCCAGCCGACAAGGGCGGTGCCCTTGTTATTATGTATAAAAATAAATATAAGGAGGAGGTCCTCCGACAATTACAAGACACAGAGAACTATGCTAAATTGACGGCTGACCCCACATTGAGGGTAAAAAGCAAAATCAGCAAGATAGTTGAGGAATCTTTAGCCTCTGACATTATTACAAAGAAACAGGCGAAATTCCTGATTAAAGAACATCCGATTATACCGGTGTTTTATGTATTACCCAAGATACATAAAAAACTCCTTGACTCTCCGGGTCGACCCATTGTCGCAGGCACTGATTCAATGTTTCAACCGATTGCAGTATTTTTGGATCAACTCATCAGACCTTTATTAGGTTATTTAAGTTTGTATCTACAGGATATGACTGACTTTTTGTGCAAAATATCATCGCTGGTAGTTCCCGCGAATAGCCAGCTTGTAACAATGGATATAGCCAGCCTATATACTTCGATCCCTCATGAGTTAGGAATCGAGGGAATATTCTATTTCTTAGACAAGGACAACCTATATTCCCCGAGTGAAAGAAGGCTCATCAAAGACCTCTTTAAGATCATTCTTTATGAAAAAAATTTCCTATTTGAGGATACATTCTATGTCCAAAAACAAGGCACAGCGATGGGCTCAAATGTAGCACCTACTTATGCGAACCTCTTTGTAGGGAAGTTCGAGGAGGATGTGGTCTACAGGGATGAAGGTTACAAGAAGTCCATTTTGGGCTGGTATCGTTACATAGATGATATCTTCTTTATTTGGACTGGCAGTGACGATGGTTTGACACAATTTGTATCAAAACTCAATTCGGCTCATGAATCTTTAAAGTTTACCATAGAAGCAAGTAAGTCTGAAGTAAGCTTTTTAGACACTATGATATCGATTGCAGATCACAAACTCAGAAGTGATTTATTCTCTAAAGAAACGGATAGGAATAACACCTTACGGTATGAAAGTTTCCATCCCCCCTCTCTGATCAAAAACCTTCCATTAGGCCAGCTTCTGCGGACCAAAAGGATTGTGGATGATCCAGTAATTTGCCTACAGAGATTGGATGAAATGTCTAAAAAATTCTTAGATAGAGGTTATCCAATGCAAATTCTGGAAGAGAATATGAATAAAGTATTGAATATTGACAGGGCTAGCCTACTGAGTAAGACCACTCGTGAAGCCAAAAAATTTTCGGTGCCCTTTGTGAGCCATTTTGGATCACATAGTAAAGTCTTCAAAAGGATAATATTACAACACTGGCACTTGTTAAGAGAGGATATACACGTGGGTAAGATCTTCAATGAGACTCCACTATTCTCTTTTAGGAGAAATAGAAACTTGAAAGATGAACTTATACGGGCTGATTGGGGTACCATGAGAAAACCTATTACAGTCACTAAGAAAGGCTCTTTTTCCTGTATGAATTGTGCTCTTTGTCATTCCATGTTACAAGGGGATCACATCACCCATCCGCTTTCAGGCAAAAGGATTCCAATTAATGGAAGGTTCTCCTGCAATTCTAAATATGTCATATATGTCATTAAGTGCCCATGTGGCCTGGCATATGTAGGAGAGACCACGCAGACTGTCCGTGATAGGATACGTCAACACAAAGCAGCGATAGGCAAGGATGACGAAGATGCACCTGTGGCCCATCATTTTACTCGATTGGCACACAACAAGAGTCAGTTACGGTTTCAAGTCATTGATGGAGTCTCCCCCTTACGTAGAGGAGGGGACAGACAAAAAAATTTATTTCGCAAAGAAGCACAATGGATCAGACAATTAGATACCATGGTCCCCAAAGGCCTTAATAGAGACATTTCCTGGGGAAATTTTATTTGAGCCATAATGCTCTCAGTCTCTAAGTGGTGAGTTGCTTTCTCACAGTCCTGTAGGTACCAATAGAATGTGTTCTTCTTTAAGAGTTGAATAATGGAAGAGAAGTAGGAATGGATTAAAAAACTGCCACCTTGGATCCCAAGACCAAACAATTAATACGTTTCTGATTCATGACGAGACGTAGGATAGGTTCGATATGGTCTTGTGACAATCAAATATTATACATGATGTGCAGTTCCCTATGTATAGAAGTAGCTGGAAATCCACTATCTATCCTGAAAATATGATTGACTGTATAGGGATGAGTTTCTTCTGTGTGACTCATTTGTCAAATAAAATATGACTGTGTGAAGTAATATTAAATAAGGTAAGAAAGAATTCTTTTGAGACCCGTGTGATACGTCTTTCTGTGTGGGAGATATATTTCAGCTCAATTCTAGCTTTCATTTTTCAAAGTTTATTTTTGAATTTATTTTTAAGTAGGGTATCCGGTATAGGGATCCCCGATGCTGAGCCACCACATATAATATCAAATATAAGTCAGCTCTCACTGGCATCCAGTGTGCAGAATACTAGTGACAGGGAGTTTATCCATTAAGTTGCGATTTATGATAGCTGTTACAGAGCTGAAATTGAGAATTGTTGTGAACGTTTGTTTAAAAAAAAATTTTTTTAAGCATTTACCGTGCAGTTGTTTCGTTTTGATTACATATTTGATGGGATATGCGAGTTTTGTCTTAGAACGTGTCGTACATTGGCATATTATTTATTATTACGATATTAACAGTGCGGTGGTTGTTCAACTTCGTTAACGTCCATTCGGCTGTAACTATTAGCCATTCGTGAGTCTTAGATACATTTGTTTTCTAACTAAGCAATGATAACAAAAATGCATGTGTATAGCGTGATGTCAGAGTGGAGGTGTGTATGCGATTAGCCAATAGGGATACATACGATTTTGTTTAAATTGCACCTCCCCACCATTACCTGTAAATTCCTTGAGAAAGGGGCGGAGTCCCGAAACGCGCGTCGGAACGATTAGACGCCACCACAGAGACCTGCTTATCCTGCTGTCTGAGCCATAGAAATTGTGAGGTGAGACTAGAATTCTACATTGGAGGGTCCCAATAACCTCACTGAAGATAGAGAGCCTCACGGTATTACCTAGAAAAGCACACATACGCTGAAGGAGTTAACACTGCTGTTTATGCACTTTCTCTGTTTCCAACACATCAAAGGCCACAAGCTGCCATGAGGGTATGAGATACTCGCAGCTTGGGTAGAAGCTAACTGTGGAATGTACTGTATCCTCTTCAGTAAGGAATTACACATATGATGTAGTGTAGGATACCGTGAGTGAAGTTTCAAGAGGGTGTGTGTTTGGGCCGAAATTACGCTTACAGCTCCCCACTATACATTACATGGCCAGAAGCATGTCAGGTTAAAGGGACATTTGAACCGTAACATTGTTATAACTACAAGATTTGTCATTGAGGTCGTTACCAGAATTAACCATTATGGATTACAAATACTGTAACATGTCATGTTTCCTGTGACTGCCTTCGTATATTGGCAACAAGATATTTGCTTATGTTTTCAAGTGATCACACATTGTTACAGTTGGAATATTTGTAACATAACGAGACACTCTTGTTTGAGGAGTATCCGCAACATTACGAGACACTCTTGGTTCATATAATATTACAGAGTTACGGATCTAGCGGACACTCTCAATGGTTCTAACTTTAATACAGTCCTTAGTTGGTGGTGTCTAGTTTCACTCCCTGGGGACGCCCTGGGAGTGTTAGTGAAGTTTTCACTTTGGATACTATTTTGATTTTCTGATGTTTTCTTTTTCATAATTTGTGCTGATGGTTGGACACGGATGTGTTTGGTGGATGGGGTATGTGTGGATCTGAGTGAACCTACATCAGATGTTTCCTCGATGTTTGTTATAATTGCATAGTGTGAAAGATCACTCTGATCATATCTTTTGTTGAAGAATAAAAACTTCTTTATTCTAAGACTCAGTGGCTGGGATTTGTGATTTTTATTATTATTATATAGTCTGTGACCGGACTTTATCCCGTGCCTGAGCATATTTTCTAAAAAGGGTGGTGCGGTCACATTATATCTCATACTATAATAAATGTATTTAGTACAACCTACAATTATTAACCCCTAATCTGCCGACCGAACCTCACCGATACTATAATAAATGTATTAACCCCTAATCCGCCTCACTCCCGCCTCAATAACCCTATAAGAAATAGTATTAACCCCTAATCTGTACTCCCTAACATCGCCGACACCTAACTTCACTTATTAACCCCTAATCTGCCGACCGGAACTCACCGCTACTATAATAAATGTATTAACCGCTAAAGCTAACCCTAACACTAACACTAACACCCCCCTAAGTTAAATATAATTTAAATCTAACAAAATAAATTAACTCTTATTAAATAAATTATTCCTATTTAAAGCTAAATACTTACCTGTAAAATAAACCCTAATATAGCTACAATATAACGAATAATTATATTGTAGCTATTTTAGGATTAATATTTATTTTACAGGCAACTTTGTATTTATTTTAACCAGGTACAATAGCTATTAAATAGTTATTTACTATTTAATAGCTACCTAGTTAAAATAATTACAAAATTACCTGTAAAATAAATCCTAACCCTGCGTTGAACTTTTTAAATTTAGAATAGGGTAGGGCATTTTTTTATTTTGGGGGGCTTTGTTATTTTATTAGGGGGCTTAGAGTAGGTGTAATTAGTTTAAAATTGTTGTAATATTTTTCTAATGTTTGTAAATATTTTTTTATTTTTTGTAACTTAGTTATTTTTTATTTTTTGTACTTTAGTTAGTTTATTTATATGTATTTATTTGTAGGTATTGTATTTAATTAATTTATTGATAGTGTAGGTTTAATTGTAGATAATTGTAGGTATTTTATTTAATTTATTGATAGTGTAGTGTTAGGTTTTATTGTAACTTAGGTTACATCAGCCAATCAGAATTTTCCTACTTTAATTCCGATTGGCTGATAGAATCCTATCAGCCAACGGAATTCGAGGGACGCCATCTTGGATGACGTCCCTTAAAGGAACCTTTATTCTTCAGTTGGACGTCGAACGAAGAGGATGGATCCGCGCCGGAGGTCTTCAAGATCAGCCGCTCGTCATCGGATGGAACAACATCGAAGATGCGGCTTGGATGAAGATGTTTGCCGGTCCGGATGTCCTTTTCTACCCGGATAGGATGAAGATTTCTTCCCGAAGATGGACTTCTTCATTTGCCACTTGGATCAAGACTTCAGCCGGAGGATGGACGTCACTCTTCAGCCCCCGCTTGGGCTTGGATGAAGACATCGAAGGCTCTTCTGGACCGATCGGTGAACCCGGTGTGGTGAATACAAGGTAGGGAGATCTTCAGGGGCTTATTGTTTATTTAAGGGGGGTTTGTGTTAGATTAGGGGTATGTGGGTGGTGGGTTGTAATGTTGGGGGGGGTATTGTATGTGTTTTTTTTACAGGCAAAAGAACTGTATTCTTTGGGGCATGCCCCGCAAATGGCCCTTTTCAGGGCTGGTAAGGTAAAAGAGCTTTGAACTTTTTTAATTTAGAATAGGGTAGGGCATTTTTTTTATTTTGGAGGGCTTTGTTATTTTATTAAGGGGCTTAGAGTAGGTGTAATTAGTTTAAAATTGTTGTAATATTTTTCTAATGTTTGTAAATATTTTTTTATTTTTTGTAACTTAGTTATTTTTTATTTTTCGTACTTTAGTTAGTTTATTTAATTGTATTTATTTGTAGGTATTGTATTTAATTAATTTATTGATAGTGTAGTGTTAGGTTTAATTGTAGATAATTGTAGGTATTATATTTAATTAATTTATTGATAGTGTAGTGTTAGGTTTAATTGTAACTTAGGTTAGGATTTATTTTACAGGTAATTTTGTAATTATTTTAACTAGGTAGCTATTAAATAGTAAATAACTATTTAATAGCTATTGTACCTGGTTAAAATAAATACAAAGTTGCCTGTAAAATAAATATTAATCCTAAAATAGCTACAATATAATTATTCGTTATATTGTAGCTATATTAGGGTTTATTTTACAGGTAAGTATTTAGCTTTAAATAGGAATAATTTATTTAATAAGAGTTAATTTATTTCGTTAGATTTAAATTATATTTAACTTAGGGGGGTGTTAGTGTTAGGGTTAGCTTTAGGGGTTAATACATTTATTATAGTAGCGGTGAGTTCCGGTCGGCAGATTAGGGGTTAATAAGTGAAGTTAGGTGTCGGCGATGTTAGGGAGGACAGATTAGGGGTTAATAATATTTCTTATAGGGTTATTGAGGCGGGAGTGAGGCGGATTAGGGGTTAATACATTTATTATAGTATCGGTGAGGTTCGGTCGGCAGATTAGGGGTTAATAATTGTAGGTAGGTGGAGGCGGCAGATATGGGGTTAATAAATATAATATAGTGGTCGGCTGTGTTAGGGGCAGCAGATTAGGGGTTCATAGGGATAACGTAGGTTGCGGCGGTATATGGAGCGGCAGATTAGGGGTTAGAAAAATATGCAGGTGTCAGTGATAGCGGGGGCGGCAGATTAGGGGTTAATAAGTGTAATGCTAGGGGTGTTTAGGCTCGGGGTACATGTTAGGGTGTTAGGTGCAGACATAGGAAGTGTTTCCCCATAGGAAACAATGGGGCTGCGTTAGGAGCTGAACGCTGCTTTTTTGCAGGTGTTAGGTTTTTTTTTCAGCTCAAACTGCCCCATTGTTTTCTATGGGGGAATCGTGCACAAGCACGTTTTTGAAGCTGGCCGCGTCCGTAAGCAACGCTGATATTTAGAGTTGCAGTGGCGGTAAATTATGCTCTACGCTCCCTTTTTGGAGCCTAACGCACTGAAAACGCAGCCATTCTGTGAACTCTAAATACCAGCGGTATTTAAAAGGTGCGGCCAAAAAAAAGCATGCGTAGCTAACGCACCCCTTTGGCCGCAAAACTCCAAATCTAGGCCATTAGTAGGTGTGCAAATTATTGTAACCAATAACGAAAGTTATAGGTAATTTTAAACAAGTGTATCACTTAGCACTGTATGCTATGATTACAGCCACTTAGGTTGAAATACGTAAGCAGCCTGAAAGAATTTGTGGAGCTTTGTCCTTTCACAGAAAAATAACTTTTGTTTTAAATATTTTTCAATAATATTACTATTTGGATTTTAAATGTGGCGAATCAACCTTTTCTTTGTATGCTGTTTATTACCTCTAAGACAGAAACATTCAGGGTCGGTTTAGTTCTGTGGAATTTAAGATAAGGCAATTTTTAATACTATTGAGATGTTCTCCTAGTCTGGTAGGTAGTTCACGTGTTGTGATTCCTATATATCTTTTGCCACACACACAGGATAAACAGTATATGACATTCCTGGTTCTACAGTTTGGGAATCAATACATTCTTTTAATAGCACCTGAGAATGTCTTGAATTCTCTCACATTGATGATATATTTACAGAAACTGCGTGATCTGCAAGGATACGTGCCACAGATATATGTGTTAGTCCCTTTTCTTACAAAATGACTCTTAACCAATTTATTCCCAATTGTGGGTGCTCTCCTCCAGCTAGTGAGAATTATATCTCCCACAAATTGAGACAATTCTTCGTCCAAATTAAAGGACACTGGTGTTTCGGTTAAGTATTTCACTTATAGATTTGTGTTCTGAGTTAAAAGTACTGAAAAATTCCCCAAAAAATTCTTAGGCACGAACAGTTGGTCTCTAGGAGTATGCTTAGCCCTCTGAAAAGCTTTTCGAATTATTTGGCGTGTGTATCCCCTATCTCTTAGGCGTATTTTAAGCTCTTTTGCTTTTTTGTTAAATACAGTGTCATTCGAGCAATTTTGTCTAATACACAAACATTCCCCTGTTGGGATTGACCTTTTTCTTTGTATGGCAACTGTCAAATTTCAGTTTCAAATTAGTGGCAGTTTCCTTACGGCATAGGTCAGATCTCAATTGATTGTCAGCATTTTTATATATTCTCACATCTAAGAATTCTACCATTTCAGTACTCATATTAAACGTCAATTTGAGATTTAGATCATTGTTGTTGAATCTGGTCATAAATAGTGATGTCGCAAACTTAAAATTTTCCGTTCGCGAAAGGCGAACGCAAGTTTCCGCAAATGTTTGCGAACGGGTGAACTGGGCGAACCGCCATTGACTTCAATAGGCAGGCAAATTTTAAAACCCACAGGGACTCTTTCTGGCCACAATAGTGATGGAAAAGTTGTTTCAAGGGTACTAACACCTGGACTGTGGCATGCCGGAGGGGGATCCATGGCAAAACTCCCACGTAAAATTACATAGTTGATGCAGAGCCTGGTTTAAATCCATAAAGGGCATAAATCACCTAACATTCCTAAATTGTTTGGAATAACGTGCTTTAAAACATCAGGTATGATGTTGTATCGATCAGGTAGTGTAAGGGTTACGCCCACTTCACAGTGACAGACCAAACTCCCTGTTTAACGCACCGCAAACAACCGCAAACAGTCCATTTGCACAACCGCAAACTCCCCATTTGCACAAGGTTGGATACCAAGCTAGCCATGTCCCGTTCCTTGTCCTCACTGATGTCATTGAAGGTCTCTTCCTCCACCCAGCCACGTACAACACCAAGTGTCCCCGAAAGGTGACAACAAGCCTTGACGCCTGCTGTGTTTGGTCTTCCACCTCCTCAAAGCCATCTTCCTCCTCTAACTCCTCTTCTTCAGACTCCTCTCTCTGCATTGCCTCTCTCTACGTTATTATAAGGTGTGTTAAGTAGTACTATTCCTATCAATTTAATCCCTGTTACGTCCCCTATCAGGGGACGTGTATATGGCATGGATTTTAGGAACCGGGAGATGGAAAAAGATGCTTGGTCGGTCCTCCTACTTCAAATTTTAGGGCACTGCGCGTGCAATCTACTGTGCCACCAGATATGAGTGGTGTGTTAAGTAGTACTATTCTTATCAGTTTAATCCCTGTTACGTCCCCTATCAGGGGAAGTGTATATGGCATGGATTTTAGGAACTGGGAGATGGATAAAGATGCTTTGCCGGTCTGGCCACGAGATAGATAGATTTGATAGATAGATAGATACATAGATTAGATAGATCAATAGATGCAATAGATACATTTGATAGATACGATAGATAGATAGATTTGATAGATAGATAGATAGATTTGATAGATAGATAGATAATTTCCCAGACAGAGCATTACAAGATGTGCGGTCTGGGACCCATTGTTAGGTTACTTCATTTTGCACAATCGAGTACAGGTTGGGGATTGCCTTTTGTGAAAAGAAATTTCGGCCAGGTACCTTCCACTGCGGTGTCCCCTATCAGGGGACGTGTATATGACATGGATTTTAGGAACCGGGAGATGGAAAAAGATGCTTGGTCGGTCCTCCTACTTCAAATTTGGGGCACTGCACGTGCAATCTACTGTGCCACCAGATATGAGTGGTGTGTTAAGTAGTACTATTCTTATCAGTTTAATCCCTGTTACGTCCCCTATCAGGAGACGTGTATATGGCATGGATTTTAGGAACTGGGAGATGGAAAAAGATGCTTGGTCGGTCCGGCATCGAAATAGATAGATTTGATAGATAGATACATAGATTAGATAAATAGATCAATAGATGCAATAGATACATTTGATAGATACGATAGATAGATAGATTTGATAGATAGTTAATTTCCCAGACAGAGAATTACAAGACGTGCGGTCTGTGACCCATGGTAAGGTTACTTCCTTTTGCACAATCGAGTACAGGTTGGGGATTGCCTTTTGTGCAAAGAAATTTCGGCCGAGTACCTTCCACTGCGGTGTCCCCTATCAGGGGATGTGTATATGGCATGGATTTTAGGAACCGGGAGATGGAAAAAGATGCTTGGTCGGTCCTCCTACTTCAAATTTGGGGCACTGCGCATGCAATCTAATGTGCCACCAGATAGGAGTGGTGTGTTAAGTAGTACTATTCCTATCAGTTTCCTATCAGTTTAATCCCTTTTATGTGCCTTTTTTTTTTGTTTGGTTTTTGAAGCCACAGTGCAGCACCAGAGGCCAGAAAAATTTGGCATGTACACATGCCTGAAAAATCAGGTATTGTTGCAGCCGCTGCTATTGATGTTTGTTTCCCAGGCAGAAAGTGCCCTAAAACATTGTGGCTTGAACCCTAGTTGGTGGCGGATAAGTCACGCAAGTCATCCGGCATTCGAAGATAAAATACAGCACTGTGTGTACCATTTTTAGCCCAAGGCAGCTCATCTCATCAGGCCTTTTTTACTCAAATGTATCACCCAATGTCAGTCCCTTCGGGATCCATCCCTCATTCATCTTAATAAAGGTGAGGTAATCTAGACTTTTTTGACCTAGGCAACTTCTCTTCTCAGTGACAATACCTCCTGCTGCACTGAAGGTCCTTTCTGATAGGACACTTGTAGCGGGGCAGGCCAGAAGTTCTATCGCAAATTGGGATAGCTCAGGCCACAGGTCAAGCCTGCACACCCAGTAGTCAAGGGGTTCATCGCTCCTCAGAGTGTCGAGATCTGCAGTTAAGGCGAGGTAGTCTGCTACCTGTCAGTCAAGTCGTTCTCTGAGGGTGGACCCCAAAGGGCTGTGGCGATGCATAAGAGTTAAAAATCTCCGCATGTCCTCCATCAACAACACATCTGTAAAGCGTCCTGTCCTTGCCAGCATGGTTGTGGTAGTCGGAGGATTACTTTCACCTCTTCCCCTGTTAGATTCCTGTTGTGCTGTGACATCACCCTTATACGCTGTGTAAAGCATACTTTTTAATTTATTTTGGAAATGCTGCATCCTTTCCAACTTGTGGTAATTCGGTAACCTTTCAGGCACTTTATGCTTATACCGGGGGTCTAGTAGCATGGACACCCAGTACAGGTCGTTCTCCTTCAGCTTTTTTATACGAGGGTCACTCAACAGGCACGAGAGCATGAAAGACCCCATTCGCACAAGGTTGGATGCCGAGCTACTCAAGTCCCATTCCTCGTCCTCAGAGATCTCACTGAAGGTATCTTCTTCCCCCAGCCACATACAACACCACGGGTACCAGATAGGTGACAATGAGCACCCTGGGATGCCTGTTGTGGTTGGTCTTACTCCTCCTCCTCAAAGCCACATTCCTCCTCTGACTCCTCTTCATCACAATCCTCTTCCAGCATTGCCGCTGGTCCAGCAAGTGATGCTGATAAGGTTGTTTCTGGTGGTGATGGAGACCACAAATCTTCCTCTTCCTCATCTACGGCCTGATCCAGCACTCTTCGCAGGGCACGCTCCAGGAAGAAAACAAATAGTATGATATTGCTGATGGTGCCTTCGGTGTGACTGACTAAGTTTGTCACCTCCTCAAAAGGACGCATGAGCCTACAGGCATTGCGCATGAGCATCCAGTAACGTGGCAAAAAAACTCCCAGCTCCGCAGAGGCTGTCCTAGCACCCCAGTCATACAAATACTCGTTAACGGCTTTTTCTTGTTGGAGCAGGCGGTCGAACATTAGGAGTGTTGAATTCCAACGTGTCGGGCTGTCGCAAATCAAGTGCCTCACTGGCATGTTGTTTTGCCACTGGATATCTGAAAGTGCGCCATGGCCGTGTAGGAATGCCTCAAATGGCCACACACCTTCCTGGCCTGCTTCAGGATGTCCTGAAAGCCGGGGTAGTTATGCACAAAGCGTTGTACGATCAGATTACACACATGTGCCATGCACGGCACATGTGTCAACTTGCCCAATTTCAATGCCGCCACCAAATTACTTCCGTTGTTAAAAACCACTTTGCCGATCTCCAGTTGGTGCGTAGTCAGCCACTGATCCACCTGTGCGTTCAGGGCGGACAGAAGTGCTGGTCCGGTGTGACTCTCTGCTTTCAGGCAAGTCAACCCCAAGACGGTGTGACACTGCTGTATCCGGGATGTGGAATGGTACCTGGGGAGCTGGGGGGGGGGTGCCGTTGATGTTGAGAAAGATGCAGCAGCAGAAGAGGACTCATCCGAGGAGGTTATGGAAGAGGATGGAGTAGTAGGAGTAGAGGAGGTGGCAGCAGGCCTACATGCATGTCGTGGCGGTGTCACCAACTCCTCCTCTGCAGAGCCACGCATTCCATGCTGGGCAGCCGTTAGCAGGTTTACCCAGTGCTCAGTGTAGGTGATATACCTGCCCTGACCATGCTTTGCAGACCAGCTATCAGTGGTCATATGTACCCTTGCCCCAACACTGTGTACCAGACATGCCATTACTTCCTTTCGCACAATCGAGTACAGGTTGGGGATTGCCTTTTGTGCAAAGAAATTTCAGCCGGGTACCTTCCACTGCGGTGTCCCAATAGCTAAACATTTTTGAACGCTTGTATGGTAAAAGCTGGCGGGCTAAGAGTTCAGACAAGCCAGCTGTCAGACGCCGGACAAAGAGGTTACTTTGTGACATTAGCTTCTTACGCTCAAACATGTCCTTGACAGACACCTGACTGTGGGCAGATGAGCAGGAACTGCTCCGGAAGAGAGACGGAGTGGTGGATGGTTGAGAGGGGGCAAGGAGGACAGCAGTGGTTGACGTGGCTGAAGATGCTTGACCAGGAGGAGGATGGCGGCTGTGAGTTTGTGTGCTGCTTCTACTCATGTGTTGATCCCATAGGCATTTGTGATGTGTGATCATGTGCCTTTGCAAAGTAGTTGTACCTAGGTGGGTGTTGGACTTCCCACGACTAAGTTTCTTTTGGCACAGGATGCAAATGGCATCGCTGTTGTCAGAGGCAGACACACAAAAAAAATACCACACTGCTGAGCTCTGCAATGACGGCATTCTGGTGGTGGCAACAGCATGCGTTGATAGGCGTGCTGTCTGGCTGACCCCGGGTGCCGATGCATGCTGTCTGACTGTGCCACTAGCTCCTTGCGACGACCTCCCCCTGCTTCCAACTCGTCTCCTCCTCCTCCTCTCTGTCTCCCCATCTGAACTTTCCCCCTGTTCTTCTTCTCTTCTAGCGGGCACCCACGTGACATCCACGGACGCATCGTCATCATCAACCGCTTCTGACAAATCAACAAAGGAAGCAGCAGCGGGTACAACATCATCATCATCACACCGTACGTCCATATCTGTAATTCTGCCTGACTGAGACATATCACTGTTATCTACATCCTCTGTCAATGATGGTTGCACATCACTCATTTTTTCCAAATGATGTGTAAAAAACTCCACTGACAGATCAAGTGAAGCAGCTGTGGTGCTAGTGTTGGTGGTGGCGGCAGGCGGAAGAGTAGCAACTTGAGAGGTGCCCGAAGATAGGCTGGAGGAGGATGGTGTGTCAAGGTTTGGAGCAGAAGCTATAGAAGATTAGGTGTCCTGTGTTAAAAAGTCAACTATTTCTTCAGAACTTTTCGAGTTCATGGGACGTGGCCTCTGAACACTGGGCATTATTCTAGGGCCAAAGGGAATCACAGCACCATGACCATGATGGCACCTGCAAGGTTGCCTGACTCTGCCTGTCATTTTTTTTTTAATGTACACTTACACTACTATTAAACAAGATATGAGTGGTGGTACTGGGCAAGCGGGCCCAGTATAAGCTGTGAGCCTGACACAAAAAGCAGACTGATGTTTCACAGTCCAAAAAGTTTTTATTTTTTTAAATGTACACTTACACTACTATTAAACAAGATATGAGTGGTGGCACTGGGCAAGTGGGCACAGTATACGCTGTGAGTCTGACACAAAAAAGCCGACTGATGTTTCAAAGTCCAAAAAGTTTTTATTTTTTTAAATGTACACTTACACTAATATTAAACAAGATATGAGTGGTGGCACTGGGCAAGTGGGCCCAGTGTAAGCTGTGAGCCTGAAACAAAAAAGCAGACTGATGTTTTACAGTCCAAATTTTTTTGTTTTTGTTTTTAAAAGTACACTTACAGTACTATTAAACAAGATATGAGTGGTGGCACTGGGCAACTGGGCACAGTATACGCTGTGAGCCTGACACAAATTTTTTTTAATTTACACTACTGTTACACCAGATATGAGTGGTGGCACTGGGCAAGTGGGCCTGGCACACACGCTGGCAGGCAGGCAACTGCAATTAGATTACACTAGCAGACTGATGTTTCACAGTCAAAAAAGTTTTTTTTTTAATTTACACTACTGTTACACCAGATATGAGTGGTGGCACTGGGCAAGTGGGCCTGGCACACAGGCTGGCAAGCAGGCAACTGCAATTAGATTACACAAGCAGACTGATGTTTCACAGTCAAAAAAAGTTTTTTTTTTTAAATTTACACTACTGTTACACCAGATATGAGTGGTGGCACTGGGCAAGTGGGCCTGGCACACACGCTGGCAGGCAGGCAACTGCAATTAGATTACACTAGCAGACTGATGTTTCACAGTCAAAAAAGGTTTTTTTTTTTTTAAATTTACACTACTGTTACACCAGATATGAGTGGTGTGGCACTGGGCAAGTGGGCCTGGCACACAAGCTGGCAGGCAGGCAACTGCAATTAGATTACACTAGCAGACTGATGTTTCACAGTCAAAAAAGTTTTTTTTTTAAATTTACACTACTGTTACACCAGATATGAGTGGTGGCACTGGGCAAGTGGCTTGGCAGGCAGGCAGGCAACTGCAATTAGATTACACAGGGAAAAAAATGATGCTCTAGCCCTTAAAAGGGCTTTTTGGGGTGATGTCCTTACATCAGAGATCAGATGAGTCCTTCAGGACTGTAGTGGACACTGAATACACTAGCTTAGCTATCAATTTCCCTATTAAATCACCAGCAGCTACACTGTCCCTCCTCTCACTAACAATGCAGCTGCCGAATGAATCTAAAATGGCTGCTGTCCAGGAGCTGGGAGGATCTGGGAGGGAGGGTCTGCTGTTGATTGGCAGGAATGTGTCTGCAGACTCTGAGATAAAGGGTCAAAGTTTACTCAATGATGACGAATAGGGGGCGGATCGAACATCGCATATGTTCGCCCGCCGCGGCAAACGCAAACATGCTATGTTCGCTGGGAACTATTCGCCGGTGAACTATTTGCGACATCACTAGTCATAAATTCTCTGAATAGAGTTTCACTTTGTGTCCAAATGATGAATAGTCCATCTATATATTTACACCAAAGGTGGATATATTAAGTATATTGGTAAAGTCATCAAGAAAAACAATCTCTCTTTCCCACCAGTCTAGATAGATGTTCATGTAGGTGGGAGCACACAATGAGCCTCTGGCCGTTCCCTGGGTTTGTCTTGAAGCATAACATCTTTGTGTTCAATGATCGGTTTTATTTACAAATTTGAGTAAAGATATAATAAACTCATGTTTAAACTTATCTGTAGCTTCCATGTTCAAGAAGTACTGAATAGCTGTACATCCCTTATCATGTTTGATTGATGTGTACACATAACAGGTGATTAACATTGTATCATTTTCAACAAATATATCATTGATTTTACTCAAAATATCCATGGTATCTCTGATAAATGATGGCAATGACCATACTATATCACGTAAATAAAGGTTAAGAAACCTGATTGCTTGTTCACACAAGCTTCCAATATTTCAGACAATTGGCCTTCCAGGGGGCTTGTTTTTATCTTTGTGTTCTTTAGGTAGTAGATACTTTGGGATTTTTAACTTGTAAAAATTGCCATTCTTTAGAACTTATAAGGCCATCCTGTCTGCCTTTATTAATCATGGTATTATATCTCTCCAAATATTGAGAGGTTGGATTAGAGAAAATAGGTTGATAGCATTTGTCATCACTAAGTTGTCTATTTGCCTCTAGAATATAGTGTTCCTTTCCCAGATTACCACATTCCCTCCTTTATCAGACGATTTCATGAGAATGTCATCCCGTGGTTGAATTTTAGCCAATGCTTCAGTATCCCCACTTTGTTCTGTCTCTCAATGTCCAATCTCCCCCATTTCTATTTGGTTTGTGCTCCTGCCTATAAAAACTGCTACTACTTGATGTATTGGTATTAGTATTTTCAGAATCGCTATCCTCTACTGCCGACGAGTCGCAATCTGATAGTATAGTGTTGTCAGGGTTCCTTTCAAGTTCTGTACCTTTAACTGGTTTCATCCTTAATCATCATTAGTGCTATAAAGGCACCTCCCCCTCCTAGACTCATTGCTTGGTTATTTTGTTTGTAGTATACAGCAAGTACTACCTCCTGATCCAAGTCCAGATTTCTAGCTACTCTTCCTGTTGGTTCTACAAGGCTAACCGTTATCCACTGTGAAAACAGCTACAGCCACTTTCATTGTGGGCTCATATTTATCTCTCCTAGCCTGCCTCAGCTTACCTGCCACTACCGCTGGCAAAATCCCTGGTCTCCTGTCACTCCTACAGAGCTGCGCTGCAGCTCCACTTCCACACAGCCGTCCAGTCCCAGCGCGGGTGACGTCATCAGCTGCAGCCGCAAGTACAGCTCTCCCTACTCACCACGCACAGAGGATAAGGGGCTCCTGGGGAATAAACCACTTGCTTGGCCAGCTCTCTCAACTTTGACGGCTCCTGTGTTCTATCTACCACGCTAGTGGATACAGGTCGTATGTTATATTCATTGCATAATAACAGACTGTCATTTAACTTATTACCGCAACTGCTATCTGCCTATTGATACTGCCTTAATAAGAGCTGTTTAATTTGTTATATTCTCTATCTCAATCTGTTATATATTTATTACACTGTTACGCCCTAAAAATGTTCCTTGTGCTCCTGAGAGTTCTGAGTACAAACTAATAAGGGCCAAATTAATACACAGAGTTTACACTCCTTTGGGCCTCCTGTGTAAAACTCTGTGTAACATTTCTACATATTAAGTTGATACAAGTTGTGATTCCTAGAAAACAGAGGTTTAAATATCTAAAGATAAGTCTCACCTTGACATAATAACCAAGCCATAAAAATGACCTCTGAGGACATAACAGATCAAATTACTAATATGTCACAGCGTATTGATAACCTTACACAGACTGTAAGAGATTTGCAGAGTGATAATGAAACAGTTAAAACCTGTATCAGAGACCTTTATAATACCAAGACTAACCCCCCTGTACAGGCACCTGATCCACAGGTCAGCCTGCCAGAAAAGTTTTCAGGTAATAGGTCTCTGTTCAGGGAGTTCAAAAACTCATGTCTCCTGCTGTTTGAGTTAAAACCAAACACATACAGGACTGACAGACTGAAAGTGCTTACTATCATATCCTTCTTAAGGGCAGAGCCTCGTGCTTGGGCTGACACTTACTATGAGATTCAAGATCCCATTTTGAACTCTTTAGATGATTTCTTGAAGGAGATGTCATCATTATACAATGATCCCTTCAAACAAAGCTCAGCTGAAGCTTCGATAAGAGCTTTAAAACAGAACAGGCAACCTGTAGAGGATTACATTGCCCAGTTCAAAATTCATGCAAAGGATTCCCAATGGAATGAACCATCCCTGAAAAACCACTTCCGGATAGGATTATCTGATGACATCAAGGATGAGTTATCTAGGATTGGTATCCCCACTTCCCTTGAAGATCTTTATACTTTATCGATCACTATCGATAGAAGGATCAGGGAGCGCCGACATGAGAAGGCAGGACATACTATTACCCCAAGGAAAATCACTTCACAAATTACACATAGAGAACATGATGTGGAGACTCCAATGGAGATTGGAGTAATTAAGGGACCCCTTTCTCAACAAGAAAAGAACAGACGGCGCCTCCTGAATCTCTGTATGTACTGCGCCGCCAGAGACCATGAAGTCAAGGGATGCACCCTTTTGATTAAGCAAAAGTCGGGTAGGTCTAAAACCACTTTACGTTACCATAACCTAAAGGACAAGAATAGTACTTATTTTTTTTTATCTCTCTCCTTACAGTGGCAACTTCACAGGGTCAAAACTGAAGCACTGATTGACACAGGAGCGAGTGGTAATTTCATTGACCTTGAGTACGTAAGGGCCAATAAAATACCTGTTGAGGCAAAATATTCTCCTGCCTTATTTAACGTTGTCGATGATTCTCCTCTCTCCTCAGGTCCAGTAAATCAACAAACCGTGCCGTTAATTATGTGTACCAGTACAGGTCATAGTGAAACTATAAGTTTTAATGTAATCACATCTCCAATGTTCCCTCTCATTTTAGGTATTCCCTGGTTAAAGACACACAAACCTACATTGAATTGGACTGACTTTTCCCATTTCACTTTCATCTACTTATTGCATACAAACTTGCTACACTAAACACCATATATCAGTAGTATCTGAACCTGTACTACCCAACTGTTATCTTGAATACTCTGATGTATTTAGTAAAAAAGAAGCTCAATCTCTACTGCCTCATAGAGTATATGACTGCCCCATTGAGTTGCTACCAGGGTCTACTATACCCTACGGTCATATATATCCTTTATCGAAACCTGAGTTGGATCATCTAAAAAATTACTTACAGGAAAGTCTTGAGAAAGGCTTTATCAGACCTTCCACATCACCAGCAGGTGCTGGAATTTTCTTTGTAAGAAATAAGGATGATTCACTCAGGCCTATCATTGATTACAGGGAACTCAATAAACGTACAATAAAAAACAGATACCCACTCCCATTAATACCAGAACTCATTGAGAGGTTCCGTGGAGCCAAGGTCTTCACAAAATTGGACCTAAGAGGGGCCTACAACCTCGTCAGAATCCGTGCCGGCGACGAGTGGCTAACAGCATTTATAACCCGTTACGGGTTGTTCGAGTATGTTGTTATGCCATTCGGACTCTGCAATGCGCCGGCTACATTTCAGAATTTCATTAACGATATTTTTCGTGATATCTTAGATGTTTACATTGTGGTATACTTAGATGACATCCTTATATACTCACAAAACCTACAGGATCATATCAAACATGTCACAACAGTCCTCAATAGATTATGTACACATAGCCTTTATGCTAAGCTGGAGAAATGTTTATTCCATGTTGATCAGGTGTCCTTTTTGGGTTATCACATCAGCTCCACAGGTATTAGGATGGAAGAAACTAAAGTAAATTGTATTAGACAATGGGCTACTCCCAAGTGTAAAAAAGATATACAACGCTTCCTTGGGTTCGCAAACTTTTATCGTAAATTCATCCATAAATTTGCAGCACTGACTAAACCGTTATCAGATCTCACAAAACAACACAATAAGTTTCATTGGTCAGAACTCACTCAAAAGGTTTTTGATACCCTAAAAAATCGATTCACCACCGCTCCAATACTTCAGTTCCCTGACACCGACTTACAGTTTATTCTGGAAGTTGATGCATCAGATTTTGCCCTGGGAGCTGTTCTCTCACAGAGGAAGTCTTATAAAGAACCCATTCACCCAGTAGCTTTTTTTTCAAGGGTAATGACACCCGCTGAACTGAACTATCCTGTTGGGGAGAAAGAACTCTTGGCAATAAAGAGTTCTTTTGACCATTGGCGTCACCTTTTGGAGGGATCAACACATCCTATTGTCATCCTCACAGATCATAAAAATCTGCAATACCTTCATATGAATAGGACTCTCTCATCAAGACAACTCAGATGGAGTCTTTACTTTTCACGGTTTCAATATGTCATTACTTATAGGCCCGGATCAAAAAACGCCAAGGCAAAAGCTCTCTCAAGAATGTATCAAAAACCTAATTCAGACAACCTTCCATCGACTGTGATACCAAAGGAGAATATCATAGCTTCCCTCGTTCTAAAGCCACTTGAAATCCAATCTTCACAAGAAAGTGATTCTTCCAAACCGACTAACCTACTACAAAAGGCTAAAGATGGCTTATTCTACCATAACCAACTTCTATATGTGCTGCCTAATTTAAGAAACACTGTTCTCAATTCTGTTCATGACTCTCCATTGGCAGGACATCTAGGAGTCCACAAAACTTTGTCTCTTCTAAGACGATCTTATTGGTGGCCCTCACTTGTAACTTCAGTCAAACGTTACATCTCCCACTGTGTTACTTGTTCCAGTTCCAAACCTTCCCATATGAGACCTATAGGATTGTTACAACCCAATCCTATACCAACAAAACCATGGACTGACGTCTCTCTTGATTTCATTGTAGATCTACCTAACTCATCCTCATACACTTGTATAATGGTAGTTGTAGATGTATTTTCTAAAATGGCTCACTTTATTCCAACCACCTCCATACCTAGTGCTTCGTTAACTTCGCAACTTTTCATCAAAGAAATTATTCGTCTTCATGGAATCCCAACCAGTATACTCACAGACAGAGGATCTCAGTTCACCTCAAAATTTTGGAGGCAACTATGTGTAGCCTTACAAATTGAACAAAAACTTACCACTTCTTATCATCCCCAATGTAACGGACAAACTGAAAGGACCAATCAGTGGTTGGAACAGTACCTTCGCTGTTACTGTTCCCAGCAACAGGATTCCTGGTACTCATTCCTCCCATTGGCTGAATTTGCATATAATAACACTCCTAATACCTCTACCAAGTATAGCTTATTCTTCATCAACAACGGCATCCATCCAAGAAACCATATGCTCCCTAGAGTCGAATCTAACTGTCCTCAAGTAAATGACACTATAAACGACATCTCACAGGCATTTACTGTCATACAAGATAACATTAGACATGCTCAAGCATCCTATAAAAAACACTATGATCTTCGTCACAGACAACAACCTGAATATCGTATAGGTCAACTAGTTTGGATGTCCACGAAAAACTTAAAGCTTCATCTTCCCTCAAGAAAACTAACTAGACTTTTCGTTGGTCCTTTCCCAATTGTGGCTCTCCCAAATCCTGTTACTGTCACCTTAAAGCTGCCTCCCACCTACCGGATTCATCCGACCTTCCATGTGTCTCTCATTAAACCTTGTGACTCCTCTGCATCCATTCCCGTGGTTGATCTTCCTAGCCACTCATTGACCAATGACCTCGAATATGAGGTTCACAGCATCCTGGACTCTAGGCGCAGAGGCGGCCGTTTGGAATATCTGATCCACTGGAAGGGTTTTGATACTTCGGAGGATTCTTGAGAACCAGCTACGAATGTTACAGCCCCTCGTCTAGTTTCTCTCTTCCATCGTCGTAACCCTGAGAGGCCCGTTCCTTAAAACCTCGCTGAGGTTTCCTTGGGGGGGGACTCTGTCAGGGTTCCTTTCAAGTTCTGTACCTTTAACTGGTTTCATCCTTAATCATCATTAGTGCTATAAAGGCACCTCCCCCTCCTAGACTCATTGCTTGGTTATTTTGTTTGTAGTATACAGCAAGTACTACCTCCTGATCCAAGTCCAGATTTCTAGCTACTCTTCCTGTTGGTTCTACAAGGCTAACCATTATCCACTGTGAAAACAGCTACAGCCACTTTCATTGTGGGCTCATATTTATCTCTCCTAGCCTGCCTCAGCTTACCTGCCACTACCGCTGGCAAAATCCCCGGTCTCCTGTCACTCCTACAGAGCTGCACTGCAGCTCCACTTCCACACAGCCGTCCGGTCCCAGCGCGGGTGACGTCATCAGCTGCAGCCGCAGGTACAGCTCTCCCTACTCACCGCGCACAGAGGATAAGGGGCTCCGGTGGACTAAACAACTTGCTTGGCCAGCTCTCTCCACTTTGACGGCTCCTGTGTTCTATCTACCACGCTAGTGGATACAGGTCGTATGTTATATTCATTGCATAATAACAGACTGTCATTTAACTTATTACCGCAACTGCTATCTGCCTATTGATACTGCCTTAATAAGAGCTGTTTAAGTTGTTATATTCTCTATCTCAATCTGTTATATATTTATTACACTGTTACGCCCTAAAAATGTTCCTTGTGCTCCTGAGAGTTCTGAGTACAAACTAATAAGGGCCAAATTAATACACAGAGTTTACACTCCTTTGGGCCTCCTGTGTAAAACTCTGTGTAACATTTCTACATATTTAGTTGATACAAGTTGTGATTCCTAGAAAACAGAGGTTTAAATATCTAAAGATAAGTCTCACCTTGACAAGTGTTTTTGGTCGGGGAGACTGTTAACTGGTCTTCTTCTGGGCTGTTTATCATTCCAGGTGAAAATTCTAACTTTTTCAAAGTCTTTTAGATCTCGGGTAATTTTAGTACATTTTGTTTGTATAGTTTCTTTTTCTTTATTGTCTAATTCCTGTCTTAAGTCTTTATAGGCCTGTTTGAATTTATCCAGATTTTCAAATTTTTTAAATTTGTTGTTAAATTCCGTTATTTCAACATCTAGTTCTGTCATTACTTCGGTTTCATAATCTGATAGTATAGAAACTAGGATTTCAGAACAATTGATAAGTGCTTGTTTCCACCTGTCTTTGTATGAGCCTATATGAAAGGCAAACATGGGGAACAGTCTTACTCATAGGCCTCTAGGTATTATATGTTTCACCAAATATTTGTCATACAAGCGTTTATTCCAAAAAGACCTTGTATGTTTTCTTATCAGATTCCCCAACAATTTTAACCCTTCTTCCCAGTCTTCTATCTTTGTATTAGATGATGAATTAGTGTTGCAGAAAGACGCAAATGTTTTATCAATGCCGTTTAACCTTTTATCTTGACGAATTTTTAAATCTTGTGATAGGCTCAAGGTTGCCATAATAATATGTAAAAAAAATATAATATATATCTCAAGAAATGCTGTCATAAACAGCTAAATTATATAATAAGATGTAATTTTTAAGGGTAAATATCAATTAATGCCCCACTAATAGTTAGTACTATCAAGAAATCTAGGAAGACTAGAAAAATTATATATCAAGTTATGTGGGGGGTGCTCACTGTCCCTATTGCAAATGTATCAACAAGGAGTCAAGAAAAGATGGGCAAAAATGGGAGCACTCAAGGAAAAATATGCACAGTGTAAATATGCCAATGACGGCAGTGAGAGGGAAACCCTAGCAGGAAAATAATTAAAACCTAACTTTTATTAAAAAATTAATTAATATTAAATGTGGTATGTGTGCATTTATACTTAGATTAAAATTTGAGAAATGTAATGAGTTAGCAACCATGTAGTAATTAAAGCAATAACTAAGTATCACAAAGTAACTGAAATGCTTCTGATTAACTGACCATCTAAGAAACAGCACTGTTAGGTGTTATTTTCAGGGGGAAAGTGTCAGTCTGCACTTGGCCTTATCCTACACCTTTCCCTGGAACTGAATGGGTTACTTGGTGATGAGATATCCCTAGAACAGGAATCAGACAACGCAGCAAGTCAGTCTAAAAGCTGTTCTGTTTATTATAAGATGCACAATACTTTTATAGGAAGTGGTTACAGCACATAGGGTTAAACAATGACGTGTTCATAACTACATCATCTTACATAGTATTTCTTCAGGAACAAAAGAAGCTCATTAAAATATAATTGGTAAAAAGGAGTGTTAGGGAGTATTTCTACAGAAATATCTAGTTTTAGATAAGAGTAAATCTGAGCCTCATAGCCCAGCACAAATCAAGGCCGTTTGACATCTTATAGAGATAACAGTGCATCCAGGCACATCGTCAGGGTCATTCCCAGGGCCATTCTAGCTATGCAAGTCTGACTAACATCAGCATATTTCTCACTACATAATAAGCTGTTATAATAAACCATTCTTAGACAAAATGGATGCCTAAGACAAAATGGCATCGGTAATGCTAATATATCCTAACATACCACTCTCTTATTCTAACATAATAACATAAAAGGAAAAGCACAGAAAATTATTAACTCCGTTAACAACAATATCAGCCTAATACTTCAGTATAACATGAATCTATGTGAGAATACTGTAGAGAAATGTATTCACATTTACTGCAAATATGATTTTACAGGGCAATAGGGCACAATTTGTCACTGCACTTCGGTATGGCCCCTCCAATACTCTGCGTCTACCTCCCAGCATCCACAAACTAATGGTCTATCTGCACAAAGACCAAACCAGCCACCTATCTACCCCCAAACAACGCTGCATCTTTATTTCTCAACCTGCATAGCAAGCACCCCCCAATATGTCAGACAGTTTCTTGCTCTGTACATTCTCCACAGTGAAGCATGACATGGGAACAGCACAAGTATCTCTGGGTGGCCTCTGATCACTTTAAGAACAGCCTTTGTCCTCTTAGAGCTCCACTTTCCTCAGACACTCTGCTTCAATACCATAGTCCATTTGCAGTAGGGGTGTTTTGCCAGTGTCCTTCTGCAGATATATGCTGGAAGTCCAATGGTTTGTTCATGGGGTAGACAAGGAAAGCAGGTGGATCCTCATAACAAGCAGACACTCGAGTCAGAAGGAGTCTAAGAAGGAAACAAAACAGCACAAGATGAGCACACACCCTGATACAATCACAATTATGTCCAACAAAAACGTATCCCACCTTTTTGTAAGCATCACCATTCCTTTAATAGCTTAACTTATCCTATGTCATTTAAAACCAAGAAAACATTGTGGATATATAATACAAACTAAATACATTGAAACTTTTACAGAGAATAACTCACAGCTTGTCTATACAATTTAAATGATACTTCATGAATACTAAGCAAGTAAAAACTGCTAGACTTCATCAAGAGGCTGTATAGCTATGCTAAGTAACTTATGCTAAGGCCTGCCCTGCAACAAAAATGAAAAATAAAACAGTCAATAAAAATATTTTCTTTAAAATTAATTTCTTCACACTTTCTCGTTGAACTACTAAAAATAAAATAACCTAGTATTGCTTTATTCTGCAAAGCTACTATATGCAATGATTATAATTCTCCAAATATGATCTTAATAGAATCAGCTGTCTCATCCGATATAGACACTACTAATTTACTAATTATTTTATGACACCTAAATTCTCTCGCATTCCTGTATGAGGAAAGAATACAATCATAACATTATTAAAACTACACATTTTTTAAAAGGTAAACACATCTTTATGGTAAGATAATTCCTTTTACTAAAAAACATTTACAAAACTCAAATTGCAGATACCATACCAGTTAATAAAAGGGAAAAATGCATTTGCTTTCATAACACAGCTCCAATAAGAGCCATTGAATTGTAGGTAGAAAATATACCATCAATATCACTATAATTATACTACTTCAAAAAACATGGGTGAGCCTTCTGTGTTCTACAAGGGTGAAGGGCCTGAACTATTCTGAGATATTGCAGTATTTTCTTTAACTATAAAGGTGGTATTGAGAGTCCACAGAATGGCTGTGTTAGGCTCCAAAAAAGGAGCGTAGAGCATATTTAACGCCACTGCAATTCTCGAAACCAGAGTTGCTTACGGCCAGCTTCAAAAACGTGCTTGTGCACGATTCCCCCATAGAAAACAATGGGGCTGTTTGAGCTGAAAAAAACCTAACACCTGCAAAAAAGCAGCGTTCAGCTCCTAACGCAGCCCCATTGTTTGCTATGGGGAAACACTTCCTACGTCTGCACCTAACATTCTAACATGTACCCCGAGTCTAAACACCCCTAACCTTACACTTATTAACCAATATTCTGCCGCCCCCGCTATCGCTGACCCCTGCATATTATTATTAACCCCTAATCTGCCGCTCCGTAAACCGCCGCTACTTACATTACCCCTATGTACCCCTAATCTGCTGTCCCTAACACCGCCGACCCCTATATTATATTTATTAACCCCTAATCTGCCCCCCACAACGTCGCCTCCACCTGCCTACACTTATTAACCCCTAATCTGCTGACCGGACCGCACCGCTATTATAATAAAGTTATTAACCCCTAATCCGCCTCACTAACCCTATAATAAATAGTATTAACCCCTAATCTGCCCTCCCTAACATCGCCGACACCTAACTTCAAACATTAACCCCTAATCTGCCGACTTGAGCTCACTGCTATTCTAATAAATGTATTAACCCCTAAAGCTAAGTCTAACCCTAACACTAACACCCCCCTAACTTAAATATAATTTAAATCTAACGAAATTAATTAACTCTTATTAAATAGATTATTCCTATTTAAAGCTAAATACTTACCTGTAAAATAAATCCTAATATAGCTACAATATAAATTATAATTATATTATAGCTATTTTAGGATTAATATTTATTTTACAGGTAACTTTGTATTTATTTTAACCAGGTACAATAGCTATTAAATAGTTAAGAACTATCAGCCAATCGGAATTAAGGTAGGAAAATTCTGATTGGCTGATGGAATCAGCCAATCAGAATCAAGTTCAATCTGATTGGCTGATTCAATCAGCCAATCAGATTGAGCTCGCATTCTATTGGCTGTTCCGATCAGCCAATAGAATGCAAGCTCAATCTGATTGGCTGATCGGATCAGCCAATCGGATTGAACTTGATTCTGATTGGCTTATTCCATCATCCAATTAGAATTTTCCTACCTTAATTCCGATTGGCTGATAGAAGCCAATAGGAATTGAAGGGACGCCATCTTGGATGAAAAGAGCTGAATTTCTTGGGACATGCCCCGCAAAGGGCCCTGTTCAGGGCTGATAAGGTAAAAGAGCTTTGAACTTTTGTAATTTAGAATAGGGTAGGGCATTTTTTATTTTGGGGGGCTTTGTTATTTTATTAGGGGGCTTAGAGTAGGTGTAATTAGTTTAAAATTGTTGTAATATTTTTCTTATGTTTGTAAATATTTTTATTGATAGTGTAGTGTTAGGTTTAATTGTAACTTAGATTAGGATTTTTTTTACAGGTAATTTTGTAATTATTTTAACTAGGTAGCTATTAAATAGTTATTAACTATTTAATAGCTATTGTACCTGGTTAAAATAAATTCAAAGTTACCTGTAAAATAAATATTAATCCTAAAATAGCTATTATATTGTAGCTATATTAGGATTTATTTTACAGGTAAGTATTTAGCTTTAAATATGAATAATCTATTTAATAAGAGTTAATTAATTTCGTTAGATTTAAATTATATTTAAGTTAGGGAGGTGTTAGTGTTAGGGTTAGACTTAGCTTTAGGGGTTAATACATTTATTAGAATATCGGCGAGATTCGGTCTGCAGATGTTAGGGAGGGCAGATTAGGGGTTAATAAATATAATATAGGGGTCGGCGGTGTTAGGGGCAGCAGATTAGGGGTACATAGCTATAATGTATCTGGCGGCGGCGTGCGGACGGCAGATTAGGGGTTAATAAGTGTAGGTAGCTGGCGGCGACGTTGTGGGGGGCAGGTTAGGGGTTAATAAATATAATATAGGGGTCGGCGGTGTTAGGGGCAGCAGATTAGGGGTACATAAGTATAACGTAGGTGGCGGTCGGCAGATTAGGGGTTAAAAAAAATTATTTGAGTGTCGGCGATGTGGGGGGGGCCTCGGTTTAGGGGTACATAGGTAGTTTATGGGTTTTAGTGTACTTTAGAGCACAGTAGTTAAGAGTTTTATGAACGGCGTTAGCCCAGAAAGCTCTTAACTCCAGACTTTATTCTGCGGCTGGAGTTTTGTCGTTAGATTTCTAACGCTCACTTCAGCCACGACTCTAAATACCGGAGTTAGAAAGATCCCATTGAAAAGATAGGATACGCAATTGACGTAAGGGGATCTGCATTATGGAAAAGTCGCGGCTGAAAAGTGAGCATTAGACCCTTTTTTGACTGACTCCAAATATCGGCGGTAGCCTAAAACCAGCGTTAGGAGCCTCTAACGCTGGTTTTCACGGCTACCGCCAAACTCCAAATCTAGGCCATATTCTCCATACTCAGTGGGCCATTCAATAGGTTACAATACTGCAAGATTTAGAGTTACACTTATCTAGAGGGTTACTTTGTTAAGTATATAATGTATACTAATACAAATAAGGCATACTTTTCTGCAGACAAAGCTATATAACTTCTTATAACTAATATTATCAACAAAAATAACACAATTACAAGAGAATACAAAACAAGCTATATAAGTGAACAAGTTAAAACAATACTCCCCTAATTTAAATGTGGATGACTCTGAAACAGCATAACAGATCCTCAATTCCAACAGGCAAGGCACAGTCCAGAGAAGGATAGTCTTTATATTCTGAAGACACACATCATAAGAAACAGTCATAGATTACCCAGAGTACAGTTATGGGGCTGGTACCAGCTTGCAAAGCAAAGAATGGATCCAAAGATAGTTCAGCAACTTTTACTGCAGTACGGTGGTTAAAACAAACTTGACGAAAGGTCTTTTATCTTCTTTTTTCTTTCTTTTATTCACCTAGGCACCAAACATTTCTTTATTTAAAAGGTTTACTTGCATAACATCTTCAATCTTTTGGAGAGTGCACTATGGAATTTTATCTGTACAGGTTTACCTAAATATGAAAAGCTCAAAAATAATGAAGTTAGTGTTTTTACTCTCTGGATACAGCTTCATGATCTCATCCTGCAAATACAAATATTGTGTTAAGAACAAAATAAAAAAATAAAAACATTTTAGGTTAATTTTAATACTTAAAACAATCACCCAAATCACATAAAGATATTCATCAATACTCATCAATACTCACCCCTTTGTTCGTGTGAAACACCCTATGTGTCACGCAAACACAATATAACATCAAACTATAAGACAATTCATGCAAAAAAAAACATTAACAACCGGCACAAACTTTTAACAACCAAAATCAACCTGGGGCCCGATCCGATATGCAGCGTCGCCCGCAAGAGCCGGCGACGCCGAAATTTGAGCTGGTTTGGTATCCTATATACGGCGTAACCTAGAAGTTAGGCTCGTATATTTCTGCCTTCGCCCATAGTTTTTTGGGCCATAGGCAGATATACCAAACCAGCGCAGTTTGGTATCCAATATACAGCGTAAGGACTTACATTGCGAAAATGGAGAAATCTTACTCCATTTTCACCTCGCCACAAAATGCAGCCGTAGTAAGCCTTACGCTGTCTATTGGAGCCCCGTAACTCCCTAAACTACCTGCTAAATAAAACCTAACTCATGCGCAATGTCTATCTACCTGTCAACAGCGATCCCCCGCCGCAATCCCTAATAAAGTATTTAACCCCTAAACTGCCGCTCCCGGACCCCGCCGCCACCTACAATAAATGCATAACCCCCTAATGGGATCCCCCTACACCGTCGCCAGCTATCTTACCTACCCCCTAAAGTGAGCCCCTACCCCGCTGCCATCTACCTTATCTACCCTCTAAAGTGAGCTCCTACCCCACCGCCATCTACCTTACCTACGCACTAAAGTGAACCCCTACCCCGCCGCCATCTTTCTTACCTACCCCCTAAAGTGAGCCCCTTACACCGCCGCCATCTATTTTAAAAATATTAACCCCTAATTTAATCCACTTACACCGCCGCAAGCTATATTAACTATATTAACCCTAATTATATTAGGGTTAATATAGTTAATATAGTAATTATATTATATATATATTAAGTATAATAACCCTATCTAACTCTAACATCCCTAACTAAATTCTTATTAAAATAGATCTAATTAATATTAATATTATTAATTAAAATATTCCTATTTAAATCTAAATACTTACCTATAAAATAAACCCTAAGATAGCTACAATGTAATTAATAATTAAATTGTAGCTATTTTAGGGTTTATATTTATTTTACAGGTAACTTGGCATTTATTTTAACTAGGTACAATAGCTATTAAATAGTTAATAACTATTTAATAGCTACCTAGTTAAAATAATTACCAATTTACCTGTAAAATAAATCCTAACCTAAGTTACAAATACACCTACACTATCAATAAATTAAATAAACTACAAAAATCTAAACTAAAATACAATAAAATAATCTAAACTAACTTACAAAACAAAAACAAACACTAAATTACAAAAAATAAAAAAAAGATTACAAGATTTTTAAGCTAATTACACCTATTCTAAGCCCCCTAATAAAATAATAAAGTCCCCCAAAATAAAAAAATTTCCCTACCCTATTCTAAATTAAAAAAGTTCACAGCTCTTTTACCTTACCAGCCCTTAAAAGGGCCATTTGCGGGGCATGCCCCAAAGAAAACAGCTCTTTTGCCTGTAAAAAAGAAAACACAATACCACCCCCCAACATTACAACCCACCACCCACATACCCCTACTCTAAACCCAAACCCCCCTAAAATGAACCTAACACTACCCCCTGAAGATCTCCCTACCTTGTCTTTACCCAGCCGGGCAGAACTCTTCATCCGATCCAAGCGATGTCCAATCAAGCGGCAGTGAAGTCTTCTTCCATCCGGCAATGTCTTCAATCAAGGAGCAGTGAAGTCTTCTTCCATCCGGGCGATGTCTTCAATCAAGCGGCAGTGAAGTCTTCTTCCATCCGGGCGATGTCTTCAATCAAGCAGCAGTGAAGTCTTCTTCCATCCGGCGATGTCTTCAAGCAAAGCGGCATCTTCAATTTTCTTTCTTCTATCCTCCGCCGCGGAGCATCCATCCTGCACGAAGACTCAACTAGGAATGAGGTACCTTTAAATGACGTCATCCAAGATGGCGTCCGTCGAATTCCAATTGGGCTGATAGGATTCTATCAGCCAATCGGAATTAAGGTAGAAAAATCTGATTGGCTGATTGGTTGAATCTGATTAGTTTATAACCCCTAATCTGCCGACCGGACATCGCCGCCACTTCAAAAAATATATTAACCCCTAAACTGCCATCCCTAACATTGGCGACACCTACCTACATTTATTAACCCCTAATCTGCTGCCCACAACGTCGCTGCAACTATATTAAATGTATTACCTCCTAAACCTAAGTCTAACCCTAACCCTAACACCCCCTAACTTAAATATAATTTAAATAAAATGAAATAAAATTACTACAATTAAATAAATAATTCATATTTAAAACTAAATACTTACCTATAAATTAAACCTTAAAATAGCTACAATATAACTAATAGTTACATTGTAGCTAGCTTAGGGTTTATTTTTATTTTACAGGCAACTTTGTATTTATTTTAAATAGGTAGAATAGTTATTAAATAGTTATTAACTATTTACTAGCTACCTAGCTAAAATAAATACAAATTTACCTGTAAAATAAAACCTAACCTAAATTACAATTACACCTAACATTACACTATAATTAAAATAATTTCCTAAATTAACTACAATTAACTACAATTAAATTAAATAAACTAAAGTACGGAAAAAAAACCAAAAAGGGCTTTTTGCAGGGTATTGCCCCAAAGTAATCAGCTCTATTACCTGTAAAAAAAAATGCAATACCCCCCCAACATTTAAACCCACAACCCACACACTCAACCCTACTCTAAAACCCACCCAATCCCCCTTAATAAAACCTAACACTAACCCCTTGAAGATCAACCTACCTTGAGACATCTTCACCCAGCCGGGCACAAGTGGTCCTCCAAAGGGGCAGAAGAATTCATCCGATCCGGGCAGAAGGGGACCTCTAGATGGGCAGAAGTCTTCTATCTTCATCCATCCGGAGGGGAGTGGGTCCATCTTCAAGCCAGCCGACGCAGAGCATCCTCTTCTTCCGATGACTCCCGACGAATGAAGATTCCTTTAAATGACGTCATCCAAGATGGCGTCCCTTGAATTCCGATTGGCTGATAGGATTCTATCAGCCAATGGGAATTAAGGTAGAAAACATCATATTGGCTGATCCAATCAGCCAATAGAATTGACGTTCAATCCTATTGGATGATCCAATCAGCCAATAGGATTGAGCTTGCATTCTATTGTCTGTTCCAATCAGCCAATAGAATGCAAGCTCAATTCTATTGGCTGATTGGATCAGCCAATAGGATTTTTCCTACCTTAATTCCGATTGGCTTAATTCCTACCTTAATTCCAATTCCTATCAGTCAATCGGAATTCAAGGGACGCCATCTTTGATGATGTTATTTAAAGGAACCTTCATTCGTTATGAGTCATCAGAAGAAGAGGATGCTCCGCGTCGTCTGGCTTGAAGATGGACCCGCTCCGCTCCGGATGGATGAAGATAGAAGATGCCGTCTGGATGAAGACCTCTTCTGCCCAGATCAGATGAAGACTTCTGCCCCTCTGGAGGACAACTTGTGCCCGGCTAGGTGAAGACGTCTCAAGGTAGGGTGATCTTCAAGGGGGTAGTGTTAGGTTTTATTAAGGGGGGATTGGGTGCGTTTTAGAGTAGGGTTGGGTTTGTGGGTGGTGGGTTTCAATGTTGGGGGGGTATTGTATTTTTTTTTACAGGTAATAGAGCTGATTACTTTGGGGCAATGCCCCGCAAAAAGCCCTTTTAAGGGCTATTTGTAATTTAGTATAGGGTAGGGATTTTTATTATTTTGGGGGGCTTTTTTATTTTATTAGGGGCATTAGATTAGGTGTAATTAGTTTAAAATTCTTGTAATTATTTTATTATTTTCTGTAATTTATTGTTTTTTTTCCATACTTTATTTAATTTAATTGTAGTTAATTGTAGTTAATTTAGGAAATTATTTTAATTATAGTGTAGTGTTAGGTGTAATTGTAATTTAGGTTAGGTTTTATTTTACAGGTAAATTTGTTTTTATTTTGACTAGGAAGTTATTAAATAGTTAATAACTATTTAATAACTATTCTACCTAGTTAAAATAAATACAAAGTTGCCTGTAAAATAAAAATAAACCCTAAACTAGATACAATGTAATTATTAGTTATATTGTAGCTATTTTAGGGTTTATTTTATAGGTAAGTATTTAGTTTTAACCCCTTAATGACCACAGCACTTTTCCATTTTCTGTCCATTTGGGACCAAGGCTATTTTTACATTTTTGCAGTGTTTGTGTTTAGCTGTAATTTTCCTCTTACTCTTTTACTGTACCCACACATATTATATACCGTTTTTCTCGCCATTAAATGGACTTTCTAAAGATACCATTATTTTCATCATATCTTATCATTTACTATAAAAGAAAATATAAAATATGAGGAAAAAATGGAAAAAAACACACTTTTTCTAAATTTGTCCCCCAAAATCTGTTACACATCTACAACCACCAAAAAACACCCATGCTAAATAATTTCTAAATTTTGTCCAGAGTTTAGAAATACCCAATGTTTACACGTTCTTTGCTTTTTTTTGCAAGTTATAGGGCAATAAATATAAGTAGCACTTTGCTATTTCCAAACCACTTTTTTTCAAAATGAGCGCTAGTTACATTGGAACCCTGATATCTGTCAGGAATACCTGAATATCCCTTGACATGTATATATTTTTTTTTAGAAGACATCCCAAAGTATTGATCTAGGCCCATTTTGGTATATTTCATGCCACCATTTCACCACCAAATGCGATCAAATAAAAAAAATTGTTCACTTTTTCACAAATTTTTTCACAAACTTTAGGATTCTCACTGAAATTATTTACAAACAGCTTGTGCAATTATGGCATAAATGGTTGTAAATTTTTCTCTGGAATCCCCTTTGTTCAGAAATAGCAGACATATATGGCTTTGACTTTGCTTTTTGGTAATTAGAAGGCCGCTAAATGCCACTGCGCACCATGCGTGTATTATGCACAGCAGGGAAGGGGTTAATAAGGGAGCATGTAGGGAGCTTTTTGGGGTAATTTTAGCTTTAGTGTAGTGTAGTAGACAACCCAAAGTATTGATCTACGCCCATTTTGGTATATTTCATGCCACCATTTCACCGCCAAATGCGATCAAATAAAGAAAAACGTTAAATTTTTCAAAATTTTAGATTTCTCACTGAAATCATTTACAAACATTTTGTGCAATTATGGCACAAATGGTTGTAAATGCTTCTCTGGGGTCTCCTTTGTTCAAAAATAGCAGACATATATGGATTTGGTGTTGCTTTTTGGTAATTAGAAGGCCGCTAAATGCCACTGCGCACAACACGTGAATTATGCCCAGCAATGAAGGGGTTAATTAGGTAGCTTGTATGGAGTTTGCAGGGTTAATTTTAGCTTTAGTGTAGAGATCAGCTTCCCACCTGACACATCAGACCCCCTGATCCCTCCCAAAGAGCTCTCTTTCCTCCCCCACCCCAAAAATTGTCCCCGCCATCTTAAGTACTGGCAGAAAGTCTGCCAGTACTAAAATAAAAGGTATCCTTTTTTTATATATAGCATATTTACATATGCTGCTGTGTAAGATTCCCCCCTTAGCCCCCAACCTCCCTGATCCCCCCCAATACAGCTCTCTAACCCTCCCCCTCTGCCTTATTGGGGGCCATCTTGGGTACTGGCAGCTGTCTGCCAGTACCCAGTTTGCATGTAAAAATGTCTATTTATTTTTTATTTTTGTTTTTTCTGCAGTGTAGCTTCCCCCCCCCCCCCCAAGACTAATCCCCCACCCCCTCCCAGATCCCTTAGATTACTTTATTCAGGGATTTTATCCCTCCTTTCTCCCCATAATAAAAAAACCCTTTCTGTAGTGTAAGTGGTTCCCACCCGCTCCCTCCCCGTGCACGCGCCCGCCCACCACCCCCCGTGCACGCGCGCGCGCCCGTGCGCGCCCCCGGCGATACCGCCCCCGATCCCGCCCCCCTCTTTTACCAAGAAGCCATCGATGGCCGCCCACCCACCTCCCACTTCAGCTCCCACCCACCAACGAATGCGGCCATCGATGTCCGGTGCAGAGAGAGACACTCTGTGGCTCTCTCTGCACCGGAGGGGTAAAAAATGTTATTGCAGGATGCCTCAATATCGAGGCATCCTGCAATAACCGGAAAACAGCTGGAAGTGATCAGGATCGCTTCCAGCTGCTTTCCACACTGAGGACGTGCAGGGTACGTTCTCAGGCGTTAACTGCCTTTTTTCTGAGGACGTACCCTGCACGTCCTCAGTCGTTAAGGGGTTAAATAGAAATTATTTAGATTTATTTAAATTATATTTGTTAGGTTGGTGTTAGGTTTAAACTTAGGTTTAGGGGTTAATAACTTTATTATAGTGGCGGCGACGTTGGCGGCGGCAGATTAGGGGTTAATTAATTTAATATAGTTGCGGTGACGTTGGGGGGCAGATTAGGGGTTAATAACTATAATGTAGGTGGTGGCGATGTTGGGGGCAGCAGATTAGGGGTTCATAAGTATAATGTAGGTGGCAGCGGTGTCCGGAGTGGCAGATTAGGGGTTAATAATATAATGCAGGTAGCGGCGATGTCGGGGCAGCAGATTAGGGGTTAATAAGTGTAAGATTAGGGGTGTTTAGACTCGGGGTTCATGTTAGGGTGTTAGGTGTAGACATAAATTTTCTTTCCCCATAGGAATCAATGGGGCTGCTTTTTTGCAGGTGTTAGTTTTTTTTCCAGCCGATTCTGCCCCATTGTTTCCTATGGGGAAATCATGCACGAGCACATTTAGCCAGCTCACCACTGCCGTAAGCAGCGCTAGTATTACAGTGAGATGTGGAGCTAAATTTTGCTCTTCGCTCACTTTTTAGAGCCTAACGCCGAGTGAAAAAAACCTGTAATACCAGCGTTGTTTGTAGGTGAGCGGAGAGCATAAACTAAGCGTTAGCACCGCACCCCTGTTAATGCAAAACTCGTAATCTAGCGGCTAGATTTAGAGTTTGGCGGTAGCCGTGAAAACCAGCGTTAGAGGCTCCTAACGCTGGTTTTAGGCTACCGCCGGTATTTGGAGTCAGTGATTAAAGGGTCTAACGCTCACTTTTCAGCCGCAACTTTTCCATACCGCAGATCCCCTTACGTCAATTGCGTATCCTATCTTTTCAATGGGATCTTTCTAACTCCGTTATTTAGAGTCATTTCTGAAGTGAGCGTTAGAGCTCTAACGACAAAACTCCAGCCGCCGGAAAAAAGCAGGAGTTAAGAGCTTTCTGGGCTAACGCCGGTTCATAAAGCTCTTAACTACTGTACCCTAAAGTACACTAACACCCATAACCTACCTATGTACCCCTAAACCGAGGTCCCCCCACATCGCCGCCACTCGATTAAAATTTTTTAACCCCTAATCTGCCGACCGCCACCTACGTTATACTTATGTACCCCTAATCTGCTGCCCCTAACCCCGCCGACCCCTGTATTACATTTATTAACCCCTAACCTGCCCCCCACAACGTCGCTGCCAGCTACTTACAATAATTAACCCCTAATCTGCCGACCGCAAAGCGCCGCCACCTACGTTATCCTTATGTACCCCTAATCTGCTGCCCCTAACACCGCCGACCCCTATATTATATTTATTAACCCCTAATCTGCCCCCCTCAACGTCGCCGACACCTGCCTACACTTATTAACCCCTAATCTGCCGAGCGGACCTGAGCGCTACTATAATAAAGTTATTAACCCCTAATCCGCCTCACTAACCCTATCATAAATAGTATTAACCCCTAATCTGCCCTCCCTAACATCGCCGACACCTAACTTCAATTATTAACCCCTAATCTGACGACCGGAGCTCACCGCTACTATAATAAATGGATTAACCCCTAAAGCTAAGTCTAACCCTAACACTAACACCCCCCTAACTTAAATATAATTTACATCTAACGAAATTAATTAACTCTTATTAAATAAATTATTCCTATTTAAAGATAAATACTTACCTGTAAAATAAACCCTAATATAGCTACAATATAACGAATAATTATATTGTAGCTATTTTAGGATTAATATTTATTTTACAGGCAACTTGGTAATTATTTTAACCAGGTACAATAGCTATTAAATAGTTAAGAACTATTTAATAGTTACCTATTTAAAATAATAACAAAATTACCTGTAAAATAAGTCCTAACCTAAGTTATAATTAAACCTAACACTACCCTATCAATAAATTAATTAAATAAACTACCTACAATTACCTACAATTAACCTAACACTACACTATCAATACATAAATTAAATACAATTGCTACAAATAACTACAATTACATAAACTAACTAAAGTACAAAAAATAAAAAAGAACTAAGTTACAAAAAATAAAAAAATATTTACCAACATTAGAAAAATATTACAACAATTTTAAACTAATTACACCTACTCTAAGCCCCCTAATAAAATAACAAAGACCCCCAAAATAAAAAATTCCCTACCCTATTCTAAATTAATAAATGTAAAAGCTCTTTTACCTTACCAGCCCTGAACAGGGCCCTTTGCGGGGCATGCCCCAAGAAAATCAGCTCTTTTGCCTGTAAAAAAAAACATACAATACCCCCCCCCAACATTACAACCCACCACCCACATACCCCTAATCTAACCCAAACCCCCCTTAAATAAACCTAACACTAAGCCCCTGAAGAACTTCCTACCTTGTCTTCACCATCCAGGTATCACCGATCCGTCCTGGCATCCGGTGCTGAAGAGGTCCAGAAGAGGCTCCAAAGTCTTCCTCCTATCCGGCAAGAAGAGGACATCCGGACCGGCAAACATCTTCTCCAAGCGGCATCTTCGATCTTCTTCCATCCGGTGCGGAGCGGGTCCATCTTGAAGCAGCCGACGCGGATCCATCCTCTTTTTCCGTTGTCTCCCGACGAATGACGGTTCCTTTAAGGGACGTCATCCAAGATGGCGTCCCTCGAATTCCGATTGGCTGATAGGATTCTATCAGCCAATCGGAATTAAGGTAGGAATATTCTGATTGGCTGATGGAATCAGCCAATCAGAATCAAGTTCAATCCTATTGGCTGATCCAATCAGCCAATCAGATTGAGCTCGCATTCTATTGGCTGTTCCGATCAGCCAATAGAATGCGAGGTCAATCTGATTGGCTGATTGGATCAGCCAATCGGATTGAACTTGATTCTGATTGGCTGATTCCATCAGCCAATCAGAATATTCCTACCTTAATTCCGATTGGCTGATAGAATCCTATCAGCCAATCGGAATTCGAGGGACGCCATCTTGGATGACGTCCCTTAAAGGAACCGTCATTCGTCGGGAGACAACGGAAGAGGATGGATCCGCGTCGGCTGCTTCAAGATGGACCCGCTCCGCACCGGATGGAAGAAGATCGAAGATGCCGCTTGGAGAAGATGTTTGCCGGTCCGGATGTCCTCTTCTTGCCGGATAGGAGGAAGACTTTGGAGCCTCTTCTGGACCTCTTCAGCACCGGATGCCAGGACGGATCGGTGATACCTGGATGGTGAAGACAAGGTAGGAAGATCTTCAGGGGCTTAGTGTTAGGTTTATTTAAGGGGGGTTTGGGTTAGATTAGGGGTATGTGGGTGGTGGGTTGTAATGTTGGGGGGGGGGTATTGTATGTTTTTTTTTTACAGGCAAAAGAGCTGATTTTCTTGGGGCATGCCCCGCAAAGGGCCCTGTTCAGGGCTGGTAAGGTAAAAGAGCTTTTACATTTATTAATTTAGAATAGGGTAGGGAATTTTTTATTTTGGGGGTCTTTGTTATTTTATTAGGGGGCTTAGAGTAGGTGTAATTAGTTTAAAATTGTTGTAATATTTTTCTAATGTTGGTAAATATTTTTTTATTTTTTGTAACTTAGTTCTTTTTTATTTTTTGTACTTTAGTTAGTTTATGTAATTGTAGTTATTTGTAGCAATTGTATTTAATTTATTTATTGATAGTGTAGTGTTAGGTTAATTGTAGGTAATTGTAGGTAGTTTATTTAATTAATTTATTGATAGGGTAGTGTTAGGTTTAATTATAACTTAGGTTAGGATTTATTTTACAGGTAATTTTGTTATTATTTTAACTAGGTAACTATTAAATAGTTCTTAACTATTTAATAGCTATTGTACCTGGTTAAAATAATTACCAAGTTGCCTGTAAAATAAATATTAATCCTAAAATAGCTACAATATAATTATAATTTATATTGTAGCTATATTAGGATGTATTTTACAGGTAAGTATTTAGCTTTAAATAGGAATAATTTATTTAATAAGAGTTAATTAATTTCGTTAGATGTAAATTATATTTAACTTAGGGGGTGTTAGGGTTAGACTTAGCTTTAGGGGTTAATACATTTATTAGAATAGCGATGAGCTCCGGTCGTCAGATTAGGGGTTAATAATTGAAGTTAGGTGTCGGCGATGTTAGGGAGGGCAGATTAGGGGTTAATACTATTTATGATAGGGTTAGTGAGGCGGATTAGGGGTTAATAACTTTATTATAGTAGCGCTCAGGTCCGCTCGGCAGATTAGGGGTTAATTATTGTAAGTAGCTGGCGGCGACGTTGTGGGGGGCAGTTTAGGGGTTAATAAATATAATATAGGGGTCGGCGGTGTTAGGGGCAGCAGATTAGGGGTACATAGGGATAATGTAAATTGCAGCGGTTTACGGAGCGGAAGATTAGGGGTTAATAATATAATGCAGGGGTCAGCAATAGCGGGGGCGGCAGATTAGGGGTTAATACGTGTAAGGGTAGGGGTGTTTATACTCGGGGTACATGTTAGAGTGTTAGGTGCAGACGTAGGAAGTGTTTCCCCATAGGAAACAATGGGGCTGCGTTAGGAGCTGAACGCTGCTTTTTTGCAGGTGTTAGGTTTTTTTTCAGCTCAAACAGCCCCATTGTTTCCTATGGGAGAATCGTGCACGAGCACGTTTTTGAGGCTGGCCGCGTCCGTAAGCAACTCTGGTATCGAGAGTTGCATTTGCGGTAAAAATGCTCTACGCTCCTTTTTTGGAGCCTAACGCAGCATTTGTTTGAACTCTCGATACCAGAGTTAATTTTATGGTGCGGCCAGAAAAAAGCCAGCGGAGCGTTAACAGCCCATCTACCGCCAAACTCCAAATCTAGGCCTAGGTGAATATATTTTATGTGCCTTTAACAGGTGGAAAAACACACAAAATCTCTCTCTTCAGTCTTTATTTGCATAAAACAAATATAACTTAAAACTAAAAATGCTATTAATAACACACATAATTAAGAACAAACAGAAAAAATATATGTATTAAAAAATGTCCATGAATTAGAATCGGACAAACAGAGTCATAGTCACCAATGTGGTATAATGCTTTAAGGAAAGCTCCAATTCTGAGAGAATGATATCCAAAAGCAACTTGCTAGTAGATATGTCTGATCAATTGCAGTATTTTCCAAAAACAATATTATCCAATGGACTTATCCCTGGGTGCTGCTTGAATTATGAAACAAGTTGCTGCTGTTTCATCCAATGGAACAAACTCTGGGGAAAAAACACAAGCGCAACCCAGATTCAAGGAAGTAAAACAAAATTTATTAAAACACAGTGTGCTATAATGAACTTACAAGATTGCAGGTAAAAACAGGCACATCAGAGATATCCTGGCCATAAACAGCTTCACTGACAGCTCAGGATCCACTGCAAGTCCAGTCTTTCAAATGTCAAATCTTTGCAGGTTTAAACAGCTGATTGCTTCCAGGACCAGTAATGTATGCAGATCCTTTTGAAATATTTTATCCTAAAACTCTTTAACTCTAAGTGGTTCATCTGCCTTCTAAGCAGACTTTGTCAAGAGATTTCCAAACAGAACAGAACTTTTTCTCTCAAACATGCGCTCTTTATGCCATTAGTAAGGTACACTCCCCCTCAGATGATTGGAAAACAACATGAGTGATGGCTTGGAGGAACACACCCTCATGTTCATTAGTTAGATATGCACTCGCCCAGAGGTAATGTGTATGTTACTTAAAGGGACAGTCTAGTCCAAAACAAACTTTCATGATTCAGATAGGGCATGTAATATTAAACAATTTTACAAATTACTTTTATCACCAATTTTGCTTTGTTTTCTTGGTATTCTTAGTTGAAAGCTTAACCTAGGAGGTTCATATGCTAATTTCTTAGACTTTGAAGGCCGCTTCTTAAGAATGCATTTTAACAGGTTTTTCACCACTAGAGGTAGAGGGTGTTAGTTCATGTTTTTCATATAGATAACACTGTGCTCATGCACGTGAAGTTACCTGGGAGCTATCACTGATTAGCTAAACTGCAAGTCTGTCAAAAGAACTGAAATAAAGGGGCAGTTTGCAGAGGCTTAGATACAAGATAATCACAGAGGTAAAAAATATATAAATATAACTGTGTTGGTTATGCAAAACTGGGGAATGGGTAAAAAAGGGATTATCTATCTTTTAAAACAATAACAATTCTGGTGTAGACTGTCCCTTTAACTAAAGCATGCCACCAAATTTATAAAGATATATCAAATATACAATGTAAGTAATTTCACAGCGTGGTGTATGTTGATATATGCTAATGTGTATGACAAACTCAGAATGTACTTTTAACCTCTTACAGCTATCAACCATAATGGGTAAAATATTTATCATTTACAGACCTTGTTATAGCAACAATAATAATATTTTAATACTTTAAAAAACCTAATTACAATGTCCGATTTCTTAGCTAAGAAACTAGCCTGAGTAATTACCTTTCAGAAAGAAAAATGCACCAAGGTAATTTTTACAGCGATACACACACAAGCTCATATCAACTTGTATACCATAAATTCACTCCCATCATTGAGCAATTTAAACTTTTTTAACTTTTAATAGACACTGAAAATATATTTTATTAATGTTCTCTCTCTTCCAGGAAAACGTTTGTCAAACATAGCAAAGACATTTAGAAATACAATAAGATTAACTTTCCACCAAATTTAAAATGTATCTGAAAGTGTCCGAATTTGCAAGGAATGGCCATTTTCCCAACAGATTGAGACATAAACAAATTATTTTTAGACAGGATAATAACTCCTCAGATATTTAGTGTAGAGTAAACTTTTTACACATAACATGGGACAGAGTGAATACATTAGACAGACAAAAACTTCTTACACATAAAATACACAGAATCTCCATTTCGTTACTGCAAACACACATACAACAAAAGAAAGAGTTTTACCAACTGAGTTTCTGTAGCAGTTTTTTTCTGTTCTCTGAATATGTGATCTGGTGTGTGTGCTCGGTGGCCACCCTTCTTTGCCCATAACATTCCTAACCACAAAAGCAAGCATTCTCGCTGAATCTGCAAAGCTGTCACTGAGAGTTTGTATTCCCCTACCTTTCTGGAGTGGTTATCCCTCTGCCTGCACAGCTTCTGTCCTGAACAGAAACTGCTAACCATTTCGTAGCTACTAAAGATGCAACAACAGTGTCTTCCACCTGCTCTGTCTCCCTTCTTTGTGATCCATTAAAAGCGACTAATGAGGGATACAATGCAGCAGGCGGAGGAGCCAAGGGAACAGCTGGATATGGAGGGGGCAGGGTGTCACAATTGGTCCAAAAAGAAGACAGTTTCCCCGAACCTCTCCACATTCTCTCATGTATTTCATATCCCAAAAGGGGTCTCTACCTGGACCCTGATAAGCAGAATCATTTAAACACATGCCCCTTATCATAGTAACATGTGGTTCACAGAGAGAGTCTGTACGAGGGAAGGGATTTGGTTCCTGAGGATATAGTGACTCCATCAAGCCAGATAAATTGTCATTAAAGGGAACAGTATAATATGCTCCTGCTATTCTAGTTACAAAATCTCTAGGAGTTTCACCTTTAACTGGCTTAGGTTTTGTAATACGTAAGGTATTCTTACCAGCACTGGATGGTACATAGTGAACAGATTTATACTTAATATTACATTTCTGAATCTCAGCATTACTATCACAATTTTTGCTATGAACAGTCCCCATTTCCACAATACAAAATAGCAGCAAATAATGAAATTCACAATTATATTTTTAATATAGCACAGCATATATTAAATAGCACAGCAGAGCATAAGTGATCAAGCAAAAACATCAACAAGTACCAACTCAATTCCAGTGATAGGTAACAAAATTCTATTATAAGGATATAAGGAAAACTTCAACACAGGTGAGACTCTAACTCACCGTAAAACAGCACTGCAACTTGCATAAGGACTTTAACCACCGTAAATACGGCGCTTACCTCTTGCGCCTCTTCTGCCCGCTTGGATGAAGACTTCAGCCGGATCATGGACCTCTTCAGCCCCCCGCTTGGGCTTGGATCAGGACATCGGAGGAGCTCTTCTGGACAGATCGGTGAACCCGGTGAGGTGAAGACAAGGTAGGAAGATCTTCAGGGGCTTAGTGTTAGGTTTATTTAAGGGGGGTTTGGGTTAGATTAGGGGTATGTGGGTGGTGGGTTGTAATGTTGGGGGGCTTGGGTATTGTATGTTTTTTTTTTACAGGCAAAAGAGCTGATTTTCTTGGGGCATGCCCCGCAAAGGGCCCTGTTCAGGGCTGGTAAGGTACAAGAGCTTTGAACTTTAGTAATTTAGAATAGGGTAGGGCATTTTTTTTATTTTGGGGGGCTTTGTTATTTTATTAGGGGGCTTAGAGTAGGTGTAATTAGTTTAAAATTGTTGTAATATTTTTCTTATGTTTGTAAATATTTTTTTATTTTTTGTAACTTAGTTATTTTTTATTTTTTGTACTTTAGCTAGTTTATTTAATTGTATTTATTTGTAGGAATTGTATTTAATTAATTTATTGATAGTGTAGTGTTAGGTTAATTGTAGGTAATTGGAGGTAGTTTATTTAATTAATTTATTGATAGTGTAGTGTTAGGTTTAATTGTAACTTAGGTTAGGATTTATTTTACAGGTCATTTTGTAATTATTTTAACTATTTTAGCTATTAAATAGTTCTTAACTATTTAATAGCTATTGTACCTGGTTAAAATAAATACAAAGTTACCTGTAAAATAAATATAAATCCTAAAATAGCTATAATATAATTATAATTTATATTGTAGCTATATTAGGATTTATTTTACAGGTAAGTATTTAGCTTTAAATAGGAATAATTTATTTAATAAGAGTTAATTAATTTTGTTAGATTTAAATTATATTTAACTTAGGGGGGTGTTAGTGTTAGGGTTAGACTTAGCTTTAGGGGTTAATACATTTATTAGAATAGCGGTGAGCTCCAGTCGGCAGATTAGGGGTTAATGTTTGAATTTAGGTGTCGGCGATGTTAGGGAGGGCAGATTAGGGGTTAATACTATTTATTATAGGGTTAGTGAGGCGGATTAGGGGTTAATAACTTTATAATAATAGCGGTGCGGTCCGGTCGGCAGATTAGGGGTTAATAATAGACATGTGCGGTTCGTTTCGGATTTATTCGGAAATTCGGAAAATTCGGTAAATTCGGAGATTCAGATCGATTCGGATTTCTGAATTAAAATACTTCAGAATCTACCAAATGAATCCGAAATAGCTGCCGTATCTCCGAATAAATCCGAATTAGCTCGTTAAAATTCGGCATTTCCCCATAGGAAACAATGGGAGTTTCAGCTGAAAAAAAACTAACACCGCAGCCCCATTGTTTCCTATGGGGAAACACTAAGTCTGCACCTAACACCCTAACATGTACCCCGAGTCTCTAAACACCCCTAATCTAACACTTATTAACCCCTAATCTGCCGCCCCCGCTATCGCTGACACCTGCATTATTTTATTAACCCCTAATCTGCCGACCGAATATCGCCGCCACCTACATTATAGCTATTAACCCCTAATCTGCTGTCCCTAACACCGCCGACCCCTACATTATAGTTATTAACCCCTAATCTGCCCCCCCAACGTCGCCGCAATCTAACTACAAGTATTAACCCCTAATCTGCCGACCCGATATCGCCGCCTACATTATAGCTATTAACCCCTAATCTGGTGTCCCTAACACCGCCGACCCCTACATTATAGTTATTAACCCCTAATCTGCCCCCCCCCAACGTCGCCGCAATCTAACTACAAGTATTAAACCCTAATCTGCCGACCCGATATCGCCGCCTACATTATAGCTATTAACCCCTAATCTGGTGTCCCTAACACCGCCGACCCCTACATTATAGTTATTAACCCCTAATCTGCCCCCCCCCAACGTCGCCGCAATCTAACTACAAGTATTAACCCCTAATCTGCCGACCCGATATCGCCGCCGCCTAGATTATAGTTATTAACCCCTAATCTTCCCACACAACGTCACCGCAATCTAACTACAAGTATTAACCCCTAATCTGCCGACCCGATATCGCCGCCTACATTATAGCTATTAACCCCTAATCTGGTGTCCCTAACACCGCCGACCCCTACATTATAGTTATTAACCCCTAATCTGCCCCCCCCCAACGTCGCCGCAATCTAACTACAAGTATTAAACCCTAATCTGCCGATCCGATATCGCCGCCTACATTATAGCTATTAACCACTAATCTGGTGTCCCTAACACCGCCGACCCCTACATTATAGTTATTAACCCCTAATCTGCCCCCCCAACGTCGCCGCAATCTAACTACAAGTATTAACCCCTAATCTGCCGACCCGATATCGCCGCCGCCTACATTATAGCTATTAACCCCTAATCTGGTGTCCCTAACACCGCCGACCCCTACATTATAGTTATTAACCCCTAATCTGCCCCCCCAATGTCGCCGCAATCTAACTACAAGTATTAACCCCTAATCTGCCGACCCGATATCGCCGCCTACATTATAGCTATTAACCCCTAATCTGGTGTCCCTAACACCGCCGACCCCTACATTATAGTTATTAACCCCTAATCTGCCCCCCCCAACGTCGCCGCAATCTAACTACAAGTATTAACCCCTAATCTGCCGACCGCAAATCACCGCCACTATAATAAATGTATTAACCCCTAAACCGCCGCACTCCCACCTCGCAAACACTATAATACATTTTATTAACCCCTAATCTGCCCTCCCTAACATCGCCGCCACCTACCTACAATTATTAACCCCTAATCTCCCGCCCCCAACGTCGCCGCTACTATAATAAGGTTATTAACCCCTAAAACTAAGTCTAACCCTAACACTAACACCCCCTAACTTAAATATAATTTAAATAAAACGAAATAAATTTACTATAGTTGAATAAATGAATCCTATTTAAAACTAAAGACTTACCTGTAAAATAAACCCTAAGATAGCTGCAATATAACTAATAGTTACATTGTAGCTATTTTAGGATTTATTTTTATTTTACAGGCAACTTTGTATTTATTTTAACTAGGTACAATAGTTATTAAATAGTTAATAACTATTTAATAACTACCTAGCTAAAATAAATACAAATTTACCTGTAAAATAAATCCTAACCTAAGTTACAATTACACCTAACACTACACTATCATTTAATTAATTAAATAAATGAATCATATTTAAAACTAAATACTTACCTGTAAAATAAACCCTAATATAGCTGCAATATAACTAATAGTTACATTGTAGCTATTTTAGCATTTATATTTATTTTACAGGCAACTTTGTATTTATTTTTAATAGGTACAATAGCTATTAAATAGTTATTGACTAATTAATAGCTACCTAGTTAAAATAATTACAAAATTACCTGTAAAATAAATCCTAACCTAAGTTACAATTAAACCTAACACTACACTATCATTAAATAAATTAACTACAAGTACCTACAATTATCTACAATTAAATAAACTAAAGTACAAAAACCCCCCACTAAATTACAAAAAAAAAAAACCCACTAAATTACAAAAAATAAAAAAATATTACAAGAATTTTAAACTAATTACACCTACTCTAAGCCCCCTAATAAAATAACAAAGCCCCCCAAAATAAAAATAAAATGCCCTACCCTATACTAAATTACAAAAGTTAACAGCTCTATTACCTTACCAGCCCTGAACAGGGCCCTTTGCGGGGCATGCCCCAAAGAAAACAGCTCTTTTGCCTGTAAAAAAAAAACACAATCCCCCTCCCCACATTACAACCCACCACCCACATACCCCTACTCTAACCCAAACCCCCCTTAAATAAACCTAACACTACCCCCCTGAAGATCTCCCTACCTTGAGTCGTGTTCACCCAGCCGGGCCGAAGTCTTCATCCGATGGGGCAGAAGAGGACATCCAGACCGGCAGAAGTCTTCATCCAAGCGGGGCAAGAAGAGGTCTTCCATCCATCATACAAGTACCAAAATACAAACAAACACTAAATTACCAAAAATAATAAAATATTACAATAATTTTAAACTAATTACTCCTAATCTAAGCCCCCTACTAGCTATTAATATAGCTACAATATAACTAATAGTTACATTGTAGCTATTTTAGGATTTATATTTATTTTACAGGCAACTTTGTATTTATTTTAACTAGCTACAATAGTTATTAAATAGTTAATAACTATTTAATAACTACCTAGCTAAAATAAATACAAATTTACCTGTAAAATAAATCATAACCTAAGTTACAATTACACCTAACACTACACTATCATTAAATTAACTAAATAAATGAATCCTATATAAAACTAAAGACTTACCTGTAAAATAAACCCTAATATAGCTACAATATAACTAATAGTTACATTGTAGCTATTTTAGCATTTATATTTATTTTACAGGCAACTTTGTATTTATTTTAACTATGTACAATAGCTATTAAATAGATATTTACTGTTTAATAGCTACCTAGTTAAAATAATTACAAAATTACCTGTAAAATAAATCCTAACCTAAGTTACAATTAAACCTAACACTACACTATCATTAAATAAATTAACTACAAGTACCTACAATTAAATACAATGAAATAAACTAAACTAAAGTACAAAAAAACAAACACTAAATTACAAAAAATAAAAAAAATTACAAGAATTTTAAACTAATTACACCTAATCTAAGCCCCCTAATAAAATAACAAAGCCCCCCAAAATAAAAAAATGCCCTACCCTATACTAAATTACAAAAGTAATCAGCTCTATTACCTTACCAGCCCTTAAAAGGGCCTTTTGCGGGGGCATGTCCCAAAGAAAACAGCTCTTTTGCCTGTAAAAAAAAACACAATACCCCCCTCACATTACAACCCACCACCCACATAACCCTACTCTAACCCAAACCCCCCTTAAATAAACCTAACACTACCCCCCTGAAGATCTCTCTACCGTGTCTTCACCCAGCGGGCCAAAGTCTTCATCCGATCGGGCAGAAGAGGACATCCAGACCGGCAGAAGTCTTCATCCAAGCGGGGCAAGAAGAGGTCTTCCATCCATCAGAAGTCTTGATCCAGGCGGCATCTTCTCTGTTCATCCATCCGGAGCGGAGCGGCAGCATCCTGAAGACATCCCACGCAGAGCATCCTCTTCTTTCTTGATCCGACAACTAAGTGACTGTACCTTTAAGTGACGTCATCCAAGATGGCGTCCCTTGAATTCCGATTGGCTGATAGGATTCTATCAGCCAATCGGAATTAAGGTAGGAAAAATCTGATTGGTTGATTCAATCAGCCAATCAGATTCAAGTTCAATCCGATTGGCTGATCCAATCAGCCAATCAGATTGACCTCACATTCTATTGGCTGTTCCGATCAGCCAATAGAATGCAAGGTCAATCTGATTGGCTGATTGGATCAGCCAATCGGATTGAACTTGAATCTGATTGGCTGATTGAATCAGCCAATCAGATTTTTCCTACCTTAATTCCGATTGGCTGATAGAATCCTATCAGCCAATCGGAATTCAAGGGACGCCATCTTGGATGACGTCACTTAAAGGTACAGTCACTTAGTCGTCGGATCAAGAAAGAAGAGGATGCTCTGCGTGGGATGTCTTCAGGATGCTGCCGCTCCGCTCCGGATGGATGAACAGAGAAGATGCCGCCTGGATCAAGACTTCTGATGGATGGAAGACCTCTTCTTGCCCCGCTTGGATGAAGACTTCTGCCGGTCTGGATGTCCTCTTCTGCCCAATCGGATGAAGACTTCGGCCCGCTGGGTGAAGACACGGTAGGGAGATCTTCAGGGGGGTAGTGTTAGGTTTATTTAAGGGGGGTTTGGGTTAGAGTAGGGGTATGTGGGTGGTGGGTTGTAATGTGGGGGGGTATTGTGTTTTTTTACAGGCAAAAGAGCTGTTTTCTATGGGGCATGCCCCCGCAAAAGGCCCTTTTAAGGGCTGGTAAGGTAATAGAGCTGATTACTTTTGTAATTTAGTATAGGGTAGGGCATTTTTTTATTTTGGGGGGCTTTGTTATTTTATTAGGGGGCTTAGATTAGGTGTAATTAGTTTAAAATTCTTGTAATTTTTTTTATTTTTTGTAATTTAGTGTTTGTTTTTTTGTACTTTAGTTTAGTTTATTTCATTGTATTTAATTGTAGGTACTTGTAGTTAATTTATTTAATGATAGTGTAGTGTTAGGTTTAATTGTAACTAAGGTTAGGATTTATTATACAGGTAATTTTGTAATTATTTTAACTAGGTAGCTATTAAACAGTAAATATCTATTTAATAGCTATTGTACCTAGTTAAAATAAATACAAAGTTGCCTGTAAAATAAATATAAATGTAAAATAGCTACAATGTAACTATTAGTTATATTGTAGCTATATTAGGGTTTATTTTACAGGTAAGTCTTTAGTTTTATATAGGATTCATTTATTTAGTTAATTTAATGACAGTGTAGTGTTAGGTGTAATTGCAACTTAGGTTAGGATTTATTTTACAGGTAAATTTGTATTTATTTTAGCTAGGTAGTTATTAAATAGTTCTTAACTATTTAATAGCTATTGTACCTAGTTAAAATAAATACAAAGTTGCCTGTAAAATAAATATAAATCCTAAAATAGCTACAATGTAACTATTAGTTATATTGTAGCTATATTAATAGCTAGTAGGGGGCTTAGATTAGGTGTAATTAGTTTAAAATTATTGTAATATTTTATTATTTTTGGTAATTTAGTGTTTGTTTGTTTTTTTGTACTTTTCTGATGGATGGAAGACCTCTTCTTGCCCCGCTTGGATGAAGACTTCTGCCGGTCTGGATGTCCTCTTCTGCCCCATCGGATGAAGACTTCGGCCCGGCTTGGTGAACACGACTCAAGGTAGGGAGATCTTCAGGGGGGTAGTGTTAGGTTTATTTAAGGGGGGCTTGGGTTAGAGTAGGGGTATGTGGGTGTTGGGTTGTAATGTGGGGGGGTATTGGGTTTTTTTTTACAGGCAAAAGAGCTGTTTTCTATTTTGGGGGGCTTTGTTATTTTATTAGGGGGCTTAGATAAGGTGTAATTAGTTTAAAATTCTTGTAATATTTTTTTATTTTTTGTAATTTAGTGGGGGGGGTTTGTACTTTAGTTTAGTTTATTTAATTGTATTTAATTGTAGGTACTTGTAGTTAATTTATTTAATAATAGTGTAGTGTTAGGTTTAATTGTAACTTAGATTAGGATTTATTTTACAGGTAATTTTTTAATTATTTTAACTAGGTAGCTATTAAATAGTCAATATCTATTTAATAGCTATTGAACCTAATTAAAATAAATACAAAGTTGCCTGTACAATAAATATAAATGCTAAAATAGCTACAATGTAACTATTAGTTATATTGCAGCTATATTAGGGTTTATTTTACAGGTAAGTCTTTAGTTTTATATAGTTAATTTAATGATAGTGTAGTGTTAGGTGTAATTGTAACTTAGGTTATGATTTATTTTACAGGTAAATTTTTATTTATTTTAGCTAGGTAGTTATTAAATAGTTATTAACTATTTAATAACTATTGTACCTAGTTAAAATAAATACAAAGTTGCCTGTAAAATAAATATAAATCCTAAAATAGCTACAATGTAACTATTAGTTATATTGTAGCTATATTAATAGCTAGTAGGGGGCTTAGATTAGGTGTAATTAGTTTAAAAATATTGTAATATTTTATTATTTTTGGTAATTTAGTGTTTGTTTGTATTTTGGTACTTGTATGATGGATGGAAGACCTCTTCTTGCCCCGCTTGGATGAAGACTTCTGCTGGTCTGGATGTCCTCTTCTGCCCCATCGGATGAAGACTTTTTCCCGGCTGGGTGAACACGACTCAAGGTAGGGAGATCTTCAGGGGGGTAGTGTTAGGTTTATTTAAGGGGGGTTTGGGTTAGAGTAGGGGTATGTGGGTGGTGGGTTGTAATGTGGGGGGGGGGATTGTGTTTTTTTTTTACAGGCAAAAGAGCTGTTTTCTTTGGGGCATGCCCCGCAAAGGGCCCTGTTCGGGGCTGGTAAGGTAATAGAGCTGTTAACTTTTGTAATTTAGTATAGGGTAGGGCATTTTTTTTTTATTTTGGGGGGCTTTGTTATTTTATTAGGGGGCTTAGATTAGGTGTAATTAGTTTAAAATTCTTGTAATATTTTTTTATTTTTTGTAATTTAGTGTTTGTTTGTTTTTTGTAATTTAGTGGGGGTTTTTGTACTTTAGTTTATTTAATTGTAGATAATTGTAGGTACTTGTAGTTAATTTATTTAATGATAGTGTAGTGTTAGGTATAATTGTAACTTAGGTTAGGATTTATTTTACAGGTAATTTTGTAATTATTTTAACTAGGTAGCTATTAATTAGTCAATAACTATTTAATAGCTATTGTACCTAGTTAAAATAAATACAAAGTTGCCTGTAAAATAAATATAAATGCTAAAATAGCTACAATGTAACTATTAGTTATATTGCAGCTATATTAGGGTTTATTTTACAGGTAAGTATTTAGTTTTAAATATGATTCATTTATTTAATTAATTTAATGATAGTGTAGTGTTAGGTGTAATTGTAACTTAGGTTAGGATTTATTTTACAGGTAAATTTGTATTTATTTTAGCTAGGTAGTTATTAAATAGTTATTAACTATTTAACAACTATTGTACCTAGTTAAAATAAATACAAAGTTGCCTGTAAAATAAAAATAAATCCTAAAATAGCTACAATGTAACTATTAGTTATATTGCAGCTATCTTAGGGTTTATTTTACAGGTAAGTCTTTAGTTTTAAATAGGATTCATTTATTTAACTATAGTAAACTTATTTCGTTTTATTTAAATTATATTTAAGTTAGGGGGTGTTAGTGTTAGGGTTAGACTTAGGTTTAGGGGTTAATAACCTTATTATAGTAGCGGCGACGTTGGGGGCGGGAGATTAGGGGTTAATAATTGTAGGTAGGTGGCGGCGATGTTAGGGAGGGCAGATTAGGGGTTAATAAAATGTATTATAGTGTTTGCGAGGCGGGAGTGCAGTGGTTTAGGGGTTAATACATTTATTATAGTGGCGGTCGGCAGATTAGGGGTTAATACTTGTAGTTAGATTGTGGCGACGTTGGGGGGGGCAGATTAGGGGTTAATAACTATAATGTAGGGGTCGGCGGTGTTAGGGACACCAGATTAGGGGTTCATAGCTATAATGTAGGCGGCGGCGATATCGGGTCGGCAGATTAGGGGTTAATACTTGTAGTTAGATTGCGGCGACGTTGGGGGGGGCAGATTAGGGGTTAATAACTATAATGTAGGGGTCGGCGGTGTTAGGGACACCAGATTAGGGGTTAATAGCTATAATGTAGGCGGCGGCAATATCAGGTCGGCAGATTCGGGGTTAATACTTGTAGTTAGATTGCGGCGACGTTGGGGGGGGCAGATTAGGGGTTAATAACTATAATGTAGGGGTCGGCGGTGTTAGGGACACCAGATTAGGGGTTAATAGCTATAATGTAGGCGGCGGCGATATTGGGTCGGCAGATTAGGGGTTAATACTTGTAGTTAGATCGCGGCGACGTTGGGGGGGGCAGATTAGGGGTTAATAACTATAATGTAGGGGTCGGCGGTGTTAGGGACAGCAGATTAGGGGTTAATAGCTATAATGTAGGCGGCGGCGATATCGGGTCGGCAGATTAGGGGTTAATACTTGTAGTTAGATTGCGGCGACGTTGGGGGGGGCAGATTAGGGGTTAATAACTATAATGTAGGGGTCGGCGGTGTTAGGGACAGCAGATTAGGGGTTAATAGCTATAATGTAGGTTGCGGCGATATCCGATCGGCAGATTAGGGGTTAAATAATGTTATTATAGGGTTTGCGATGTGGGGGGGCCTCGGTTTAGTGGTTCATAGGTAGTTTATGGGTGTTAGTGACTTAGTGTACTAAAACATACCGAATTTCGGAACCGAATAGAACCGAATTCAGCCGAATCCGAATAAATCCGAAACAAATTTATTCGGATCCGAATAAATCCGAAATGAATTTATTCAAATTTTGCCGAATCCGATTCAATCCGAAACGAAATTCGAAAAGTCCGAAACGATCCGAACCGAAAACTAACCGAATTTTTTAGCCGTGCACATGTCTAGTTAATAAGTGTAGGCAGGTGGAGGCGACGTTGTGGGGGGCAGATTAGGGGTTAATAAATATAATATAGGGGTCGGCGATGTTAGGGCAGCAGATTAGGGGTACATAGGGATAATGTAAGTAGCGGCGGTTTACTGAGCGGCAGATTAGGGGTTAATAATAATATGCAGGGGTCAGCGATAGCGGGGGCGGCAGAATAGGGGTTAATAGGTGTAAGGTTAGGGGGTTTTGGACTCGGGGTACATGTTAGAGTGTTAGGTGCAGACGTAGGAAGTGTTTCCGCATAGCAAACAATGGGGCTGAGTTAGGAGCTGAACGCGGCTTTTTTGCAGGTGTTAGGTTTTTTTTCAGCTCAAACAGCTCCATTGTTTCCTATGGGGGAATCGTGCACGAGCACGTTTTTGAGGCTGGCCGCGTCCGTAAGCAACTCTGGTATCGAGAGTTGAAGCTGCGTTAAATATGCTCTACGCTCCTTTTTTGGAGCCTAATGCAGCCTTTATGTGGACTCTCAATACCAGAGTTTTTTTTATGGTGCAGCCAGAAAAAAGCCGGCGTTAGCTACGCGGGTCCTTACTGACAAAACTCTAAATCTAGCCGAATATGAGGTAAAAAGTTAAAGTGCATACAATTAAAATGCAGGCTATATGATACTAGGAAGGCATAATAAATAACATATCATATAAAAAAAGAACATATAAATAAAGAAACTGAGGCCACAGTTAAAAAAAGAGCTAAAACCAATACGATCACTTTAAGAGCGTGAAATAAAAGTTAGATGTGAATTGAGTCCAGCGTTCACCTTAACTGGCAAATGTACAATTGATAGAGGGATATGATTAATGAATTCAGACCAACGTTAGCAGTAGTTCCTCTTATTCAGTATTAATAACTTGATGAAGATTCGCCCCCACTTCTTCTCTTACCGAACCTCCGTACGATTCGCAGATCTGCTTGTGTGTTGAAACAGACCAATGGCTCAGGAGTCAGATAGTTGCTGCGTTCAAGGCTCCGGCGTCTATACACAAGGCTTCCGATCACGTGACTGATTGTAAACTCCGTGATTGGCTGGCATACGGGTAACCTCAAAGTGAGTTCCAAGGGGGTTGCAGGGGGTTCCTGCAGTGGTAACTTGAAATAAAAATGGTATAGTGCACTAATACCTATAGTAGTCCACAATTGTATGTCTCTAATTACGCGTTTTGGCGATGTCTCTTGCGCCTTTATCAAAAAAGTTCATACAATATGGATGCCAAGTTCATGTTTTTATGTATTCAGTGGTCTCCTCCTCTCAATAGATAGATAGATATTCCAGGTGTTTGTTTCAATGGTCAAATTCATTAACTCCGTAATGTTCAAACTAGCTTGATTCTTCATATATGTCCTTGTTCTTTTATACAAGGTAACAGTCTTATATTGCAGAGCTTGTTATTTTGTGAAACAATATAAATAAAAGTAAGAAATGAAAAAATGAAATAAAATAAAATAAGATATGAAAAAAAAATATTTATATTGTTTCACAAAATAACAAGCTCTGCAATATAAGAGTGTTACCTTGTATAAAAGAACAAGGACATATATTAAGAATCAAGCTAGTTTGAACATTAAGGAGTTTATGAATTTGACCATTGAAACAAACACCTGGAATATCTAAATTGAGAGGAGGAGACCACTGAATACATGAAAATATGAACTTGGCATCCACATTGTATGAACCTTTTTGATAAAGGCGCAAGAGACAGCGCCTAAACGCGTAATTAGAGACATACAATTGTGGACTACTATAGGTATTAGTGCACTATACCATTTTTATTTCAATTTACCGCTGCAGGAACCCCCTGCAACCCCCTTGGAACTCCCTTCGAGGTTACCCATATGCCAGCTAATCACAGAGTTTACAATCAGTCACGTGATCGGAAGCCTTGTGTACAGATGCCGGAGCCTTGAATGCAGCAACTATCTGACTCCTGAGCTATCGGTCTGTTTCAACACACAAGCAGGTCTGAGAATCGTAGGGAGGTCTGGTAAGAGGACGAGTGGGGGCAAATCTTCATCAAATTATTAATAATACTGAATAAGAGGAACTACTGCTAACGTTGGTCTGAATTAATTAACCATATCCCTCTATCAATTGTACATTTGCCAGTTAAGGTGAATGCTGGACTCAATTCACATCTAACTTTTTTCCATGCTCTTAAAGTGATCGTATTGGTTTTAGCTCTTTTTAATCTGTGGCCACAGTTTCTTTATTTATATGTTATGGCTTTTATATGATACTAGTCCTAAAGCCCATTCACACGGGCCATTTTTTGCAGTACAGCGGTCCCACCTCTTGCGCTCTCTCCCTCCCCCTTTCTTTTGCTCTCTCTCTCCCCCTCTCTTTTGAGCTTTCTCTCTCCCCCCTCTCTTTTGAGCTCTCTCTCTCCCCCCTCTCTTTTGCGCTCTCTCTCTCCCCATCTCTCTTTTGCATCTCTCTCCCCCCTCTCTTTTGAGCTCTCTCTCCATCTCTTTTGAGCTATCTCTCTCCTCCCTCTCTTTTGCGCTCTTCCCCCCTCTCTTTTGCGCTCTTCCCCCTCTCTTTTGCGCTCTCTCTCCCCCTCTTTTGCGCTCTCTCTTCCCCCCTCTCTTTTGCGCTCTCCCCCCTCTCTTTTGTGCTCTCTCCCCCTCTCTTTTGCTGTCTCTCTCCCCCTCTCTATTTTGCTGTCTCTATCCCCCCTCTCTTTTGCTGTATCTCCCCCCCTCTCTTTTGCTGTCCCTCCCCCCCTCTCTTTTGCTGTCTCTCTCCCCCCTCTCTTTTGTGCTCTCTCCCCCCTCTCTATTGCGCTCTTCTCCCCTCTCTTTTGTGCTCTCTCTCTCCCCCCTCTCTATCAATCTCCCCCTCTCTATCTCTCTCTCCTCTCTCTATCTCTCTCCCTTCTTCCATCTATTGCGTGACCGCACCCGACCACGCCCCCTTCACACCCAGCCACGCACCATTCATGCCCGACCACTCCCCTTCACGCCCGGCCACGTCCCTGGTCACGCCCGATCACGCCCACTTACGCCGCATTGCAGATCTTCAGTTAGGGACTCAAAGGCCAGGTGTGTTTGTCCTTGTGCTGTCTCTACTGCGCATGACAGCTTCGGACAAACACACTTGGCCTTTTATTATATAGAATGTTATTTTTTATGCCTTCCTAGTATCATATACCCTGCATTTTAATTGTATGCACTTTAATGTACGCACTTTATTTCTTATAAAATCATTACATTTTTGTTTCTTACAAAGTTTTACCTCATATTGTGAATAAATATATCAATATATTTAAAATCAAATTTAATCTTAAGCTTACATTTTTACCTAGCTGTTCAGCTCTCCCCTTACTTGTTTATTAACAATTATATTTTTAAGCACAGCACAGCACAGCATATATTAAATAGCACAGCAGAGCATAAGCGATCATGCAAAAGCATCAACAAGTAACCAACTCAGTTCCAGTGATAGGTAACAAAACTCTATTATATGGATATAAGGAAAATTTCAACACAGGTGAGACTCTAACTCACCATAAAACAGCACTGCAACTTGCACGAGGACTTTAACCACCGCAAATGCCCGCTTACCTCTTGCGCCTCAATTTTACGCTCTAGCAAAAACCTGTCTAGACTAGCAGGACTTTACCCTGTCTAGAGGGGTTAATACACAGTAGCATTATATTAAGTTGCTATGTATTATGGAATTAAGAAATGTCAATTGAATGATAACTGCTATTTACAGGACATATACATGTACATCTATATGTTTATGATAGTAATGACACTATGAAAATCAGTACCTATCTTCACAATACAGTTTTATTATTATCTTTCTTTATTGTTGGTATAGCTGTATAATGTCATTTCAACATATATATTAATAATAGGGGAGTTTTATCACTATTGTCCTATTGTACCTAGGCTAGCAGCCACGACTCATATGTGCTTAACCTTTTTTTTTTTTTTTTTTTTTTAAAAAACCTTTAAATCATTTTGCTAGTGTAATCTAATTTTATTTTCTATCAGGCCTGTGTGTGGCCTGTGTGTTTCTGACTTACAGAGCATACTGTGGTTAATTGCTGCCCTACCTAGCAGCCAGCCACCACTCATATCTGCTTAACATTATTTTAAATTTAAAATAAAAACTTTTAAATCATTTTGCTAGTGTAATCTACTTTCATTTTCGATCAGGCCTGTGTGTTTCTGACTTACAGAGCATACTGTGGTTAATTGCTGCCCTACCTAGGCTAGCAGCCAAGACACATATGTGCTTAACCTTTTTATAAATTAAAAAAAAAACCTTTAAATCATTTTGCTAGTGTAATCTAATTTTATTTTCTATCAGGCCTGTGTGTTTCTGACTTACAGAGCATACTGTGGTTAATTGCTGCCCTACCTAGGCTAGCAGCCACGACTCATATGTGCTTAACCTTTTTTTAAATTTTTTAAAAAAAAACTTTCAATCATTTTGCTAGTGTAATCTAATTGTATTTTCTATCAGGCCTGTGTGTTTCTGACTTACAGAGCATACTGTGGTTAATTGCTGCCCTACCTAGGCTAGCAGCCACGACTCATATGTGGTTAACATTTTTTTAAATTAAAGAAAAAAAACCTTTAAATCATTTTGCTAGTGTAATCTAATTTTATTTTCTATCAGGCCTGTGTGTTTCTGACTTACAGAGCATACTGTGGTTAATTGCTGCCCTACCTAGGCTAGCAGCCATGACTCATATGTGCTTAACCTTTTTTTTTAATTAAAAAAAACCTTTAAATCATTTTGCTAGTGTAATCTAATTTTATTTTCTATCAGGCCTGTGTGTTTCTGACGTACAGAGCATACTGTGGTTAATTGCTGCCCTACCTAGGCTAGCAGCCACGACTCATATGTGCTTAACATTTTTTTAAATAAAAAAAAAAAACCTTTAAATCATTTTGCTAGTGTAATCTAATTGTATTTTCTATCAGGCCTGTGTGTTTCTGACTTACAGAGCATACTGTGGTTAATTGCTGCCCTACGTAGCAGCCAGTCAGTGCCACCACTCATATCTGCTTAACATTATTTTAAATTTAAAATAAAAACTTTTAAATGATTTTGCTAGTGTAATCTAATTTCATTTTCTATCAGGCCTGTGTGTTTCTGACTTACACAGCATACTGTGGTGTGGTTAATTGCTGCCCTACCTACCAGCCACGACTCATATCTGCTTAACATTATTTTAAATTTTTCAAACAAAACATTTAAATCATTTTGCTAGTGTAATCTAATTTCATTTTCTATCAGGCCTGTGTGTTTCTGGCTTACTCAGCATACTGTGGTTAATTGCTGTCCTATCAGCAGCCAGCCACCACTCATATCTGCTTAACATTATTTTAAATTTAAAATAAAAACTTTTAAATCATTTTGCTAGTGTAATCTAATTTCATTTTCTATCAGGCCTGTGTGTTTCTGACTTACAGAGCATACTGTGGTTAATTGCTGCCCTACCTAGCAGCCACGACTCATATGTGCTTAACATTTTTTGTAAATTTTAAAAAAAAAAAACTTTAAATCATTTTTCTAGTGTAATCTAATTTTATTTTCTATCAGGCCTGTGTGTTTCTGATTTACAGAGCATAATGTGGTTAATTGCTGCCCTACCTAGCAGCCAGCCACCACTCATATCTGCTTAACATTATTTTAAATTTAAAATAAAAACTTTTAAATCATTTTGCTAGTGTAATCTAATTTCATTTTCTATTAGACCTGTGGACTCAAATCTGCTTAACGTTATTTTAAATTTTTCAAACAAAACGTTTAAATCATTTTGCTAGTGTAATCTAATTTCATTTTCTATCAGGCCTGTGTGTTTCTGGCTTACTCAGCACACTGTGGTTAATTGCTGTCCTATCAGCAGCCAGCCACCACTCATATCTGCTTAACATTATTTTAAAGTAAAAAAAAAAAACTTTTAAATCATTTTGCTAGTGTAATCTAATTTCATTTTCTATCAGGCCTGTGTGTTTCTGGCTTACTCAGCACACTGTGGTTAATTGCTGTCCTATCAGCAGCCAGCCACCACTCATATCTGCTTAACATTATTTTAAAGTAAAAAAAAAACCTTTTAAATCATTTTGCTAGTGTAATCTAATTTTATTTTCTATCAGGCCTGTGTGTTTCTGACTTACAGAGCATACTGTGGTTAATTACTGCCATACCTAGCAGCCAGCCACCACTCATATCTGCTTAACATTATTTTAAATTTAAAATAAAAACTTTTAAATCATTTTGCTAGTGTAATCTACTTTCATTTTCTATCAGGCCTGTGTGTTTCTGACTTACAGAGCATACTGTGGTTAATTGCTGCCCTACCTAGGCTAGCAGCCACGACTCATATGTGCTTAACATTTTTTTAGATAAAAAAAAAAACCTTTAAATCATTTTGCTAGTGTAATCTAATTGTATTTTCTATCAGGCCTGTGTGTTTCTGACTTACAGAGCATACTGTGGTTAATTGCTGCCCTACCTAGGCTAGCAGCCAAGACACATATGTGCTTAACCTTTTTATAAATTAAAAAAAAAAACCTTTAAATCATTTTGCTAGTGTAATCTAATTTTATTTTCTATCAGGCCTGTGTGTTTCTGACTTACAGAGCATACTGTGGTTAATTGCTGCCCTACCTAGGCTAGCAGCCACGACTCATATGTGCTTAACCTTTTTTTAAATTTTTTAAAAAAAAACTTTCAATCATTTTGCTAGTGTAATCTAATTGTATTTTCTATCAGGCCTGTGTGTTTCTGACTTACAGAGCATACTGTGGTTAATTGCTGCCCTACCTAGGCTAGCAGCCACGACTCATATGTGGTTAACATTTTTTTAAATTAAAGAAAAAAAACCTTTAAATCATTTTGCTAGTGTAATCTAATTTTATTTTCTATCAGGCCTGTGTGTTTCTGACTTACAGAGCATACTGTGGTTAATTGCTGCCCTACCTAGGCTAGCAGCCACGACTCATATGTGCTTAACCTTTTTTTTTAATTAAAAAAAACCTTTAAATCATTTTGCTAGTGTAATCTAATTTTATTTTCTATCAGGCCTGTGTGTTTCTGACGTACAGAGCATACTGTGGTTAATTGCTGCCCTACCTAGGCTAGCAGCCACGACTCATATGTGCTTAACATTTTTTTAAATAAAAAAAAAAAACCTTTAAATCATTTTGCTAGTGTAATCTAATTGTATTTTCTATCAGGCCTGTGTGTTTCTGACTTACAGAGCATACTGTGGTTAATTGCTGCCCTACGTAGCAGCCAGTCAGTGCCACCACTCATATCTGCTTAACATTATTTTAAATTTAAAATAAAAACTTTTAAATGATTTTGCTAGTGTAATCTAATTTCATTTTCTATCAGGCCTGTGTGTTTCTGACTTACACAGCATACTGTGGTGTGGTTAATTGCTGCCCTACCTACCAGCCACGACTCATATCTGCTTAACATTATTTTAAATTTTTCAAACAAAACATTTAAATCATTTTGCTAGTGTAATCTAATTTCATTTTCTATCAGGCCTGTGTGTTTCTGGCTTACTCAGCATACTGTGGTTAATTGCTGTCCTATCAGCAGCCAGCCACCACTCATATCTGCTTAACATTATTTTAAATTTAAAATAAAAACTTTTAAATCATTTTGCTAGTGTAATCTAATTTCATTTTCTATCAGGCCTGTGTGTTTCTGACTTACAGAGCATACTGTGGTTAATTGCTGCCCTACCTAGCAGCCACGACTCATATGTGCTTAACATTTTTTGTAAATTTAAAAAAAAAAAAACTTTAAATCATTTTTCTAGTGTAATCTAATTTTATTTTCTATCAGGCCTGTGTGTTTCTGATTTACAGAGCATAATGTGGTTAATTGCTGCCCTACCTAGCAGCCAGCCACCACTCATATCTGCTTAACATTATTTTAAATTTAAAATAAAAACTTTTAAATCATTTTGCTAGTGTAATCTAATTTCATTTTCTATTAGACCTGTGGACTCAAATCTGCTTAACGTTATTTTAAATTTTTCAAACAAAACGTTTAAATCATTTTGCTAGTGTAATCTAATTTCATTTTCTATCAGGCCTGTGTGTTTCTGGCTTACTCAGCACACTGTGGTTAATTGCTGTCCTATCAGCAGCCAGCCACCACTCATATCTGCTTAACATTATTTTAAAGTAAAAAAAAAAAACTTTTAAATCATTTTGCTAGTGTAATCTAATTTCATTTTCTATCAGGCCTGTGTGTTTCTGGCTTACTCAGCACACTGTGGTTAATTGCTGTCCTATCAGCAGCCAGCCACCACTCATATCTGCTTAACATTATTTTAAAGTAAAAAAAAAAACCTTTTAAATCATTTTGCTAGTGTAATCTAATTTTATTTTCTATCAGGCCTGTGTGTTTCTGACTTACAGAGCATACTGTGGTTAATTACTGCCATACCTAGCAGCCAGCCACCACTCATATCTGCTTAACATTATTTTAAATTTAAAATAAAAACTTTTAAATCATTTTGCTAGTGTAATCTACTTTCATTTTCTATCAGGCCTGTGTGTTTCTGACTTACTCAGCAAGCATACTATGGTTAATTGCTGCCCTACCTAGCAGCCCGACTCATATCTGCTTAACATTATTTTAATTTTTTTTAAAAAAAAAGTTTAAATCATTTTGCTAGTGTAATCTAATTTCATTTTCTATCAGGCCTGTGTGTTTCTGGCTTACTCAGCATACTGTGGTTAATTGCTGCCCTAGCAGCCACGACTATTTTAAAGTTAAAAAAAAACTTTTAAATAATTTTGCTAGTGTAATCTAATTTTATTTTCTATCAGGCCTGTGTGTTTCTGACTTACAGAGCATACTGTGGTTAATTACTGCCCTACCTAGCAGCCAGCCACCACTCATATCTGCTTAACATTATTTTAAATTTAAAATAAAAACTTTTAAATCATTTTGCTAGTGTAATCTACTTTCATTTTCTATCAGGCCTGTGTGTTTCTGACTTACACAGCAAGCATAATATGGTTAATTGCTGCCCTACCTAGCAGCCCCGACTCATATCTGCTTAACATTATTTTAAATTAAAAAAAAAAAAAACGTTTAAATCATTTTGCTAGTGTAATCTAATTTTATTTTCTATCAGGCCTGTGTGTTTCTGACGTACAGAGCATACTGTGGTTAATTGCTGCCCTACCTAGGCTAGCAGCCACGACTCATATGTGCTTAACATTTTTTTAGATAAAAAAAAAAACCTTTAAATCATTTTGCTAGTGTAATCTAATTGTATTTTCTATCAGGCCTGTGTGTTTCTGACTTACAGAGCATACTGTGGTTAATTGCTGCCCTACCTAGGCTAGCAGCCAAGACACATATGTGCTTAACCTTTTTATAAATTAAAAAAAAAAACCTTTAAATCATTTTGCTAGTGTAATCTAATTTTATTTTCTATCAGGCCTGTGTGTTTCTGACTTACAGAGCATACTGTGGTTAATTGCTGCCCTACCTAGGCTAGCAGCCACGACTCATATGTGCTTAACATTTTTTTAGATAAAAAAAAAAACCTTTAAATCATTTTGCTAGTGTAATCTAATTGTATTTTCTATCAGGCCTGTGTGTTTCTGACTTACAGAGCATACTGTGGTTAATTGCTGCCCTACCTAGGCTAGCAGCCAAGACACATATGTGCTTAACCTTTTTATAAATTAAAAAAAAAAACCTTTAAATCATTTTGCTAGTGTAATCTAATTTTATTTTCTATCAGGCCTGTGTGTTTCTGACTTACAGAGCATACTGTGGTTAATTGCTGCCCTACCTAGGCTAGCAGCCACGACTCATATGTGCTTAACCTTTTTTTAAATTTTTAAAAAAAAAACTTTCAATCATTTTGCTAGTGTAATCTAATTTTATTTTCTATCAGGCCTGTGTGTTTCTGACTTACAGAGCATACTGTGGTTAATTGCTGCCCTACCTAGGCTAGCAGCCATGACTCATATGTGGTTAACATTTTTTTAAATTAAAAAAAACCTTTAAATCATTTTGCTAGTGTAATCTAATTTTATTTTCTATCAGGCCTGTGTGTTTCTGACTTACAGAGCATACTGTGGTTAATTGCTGCCCTACCTAGGCTAGCAGCCACGACTCATATGTGCTTAACCTTTTTTTTAATTAAAAAAAACCTTTAAATCATTTTGCTAGTGTAATCTAATTTTATTTTCTATCAGGCCTGTGTGTTTCTGATGTACAGAGCATACTGTGGTTAATTGCTGCCCTACCTAGGCTAGCAGCCACGACTCATATGTGCTTAACATTTTTTTAAATAAAAAAAAAAAACCTTTAAATCATTTTGCTAGTGTAATCTAATTGTATTTTCTATCAGGCCTGTGTGTTTCTGACTTACAGAGCATACTGTGGTTAATTGCTGCCCTACGTAGCAGCAAGCCAGTGCCACCACTCATATCTGCTTAACATTATTTTAAATTTAAAATAAAAACTTTTAAATGATTTTGCTAGTGTAATCTAATTTCATTTTCTATCAGGCCTGTGTGTTTCTGACTTACACAGCATACTGTGGTGTGGTTAATTGCTGCCCTACCTACCAGCCACGACTCATATCTGCTTAACATTATTTTAAATTTTTCAAACAAAACATTTAAATCATTTTGCTAGTGTAATCTAATTTCATTTTTATCAGGCCTGTGTGTTTCTGGCTTACTCAGCATACTGTGGTTAATTGCTGTCCTATCAGCAGCCAGCCACCACTCATATCTGCTTAACATTATTTTAAATTTAAAATAAAAACTTTTAAATCATTTTGCTAGTGTAATCTAATTTTATTTTCTATCAGGCCTGTGTGTTTCTGATTTACATAATGTGGTTAATTGCTGCCCTACCTAGCAGCCAGCCACCACTCATATCTGCTTAACATTATTTTAAATTTAAAATAAAAACTTTTAAATCATTTTGCTAGTGTAATCTAATTTCATTTTCTATCAGGCCTGTGTGTTTCTGACTTACACAGCAAGCATACTATGGTTAATTGCTGCCCTACCTAGCAGCCCCGACTCATATCTGCTTAACATTATTTTAAATTTAAAAAAAAAAAAAACGTTTAAATCATTTTGCTAGTGTAATCTAATTTCATTTTTTATCAGGCCTGTGTGTTTCTGGCTTACTCAGCATACTGTGGTTAATTGCTGCCCTAGCAGCCACGACTATTTTAAAGTTAAAAAAAAACTTTTAAATCATTTTGCTAGTGTAATCTAATTTTATTTTCTATCAGGCCTGTGTGTTTCTGACTTACAGAGCATACTGTGGTTAATTACTGCCCTACCTAGCAGCCAGCCACCACTCATATCTGCTTAACATTATTTTAAATTTAAAATAAAAACTTTTAAATCATTTTGCTAGTGTAATCTACTTTCATTTTCTATCAGGCCTGTGTGTTTCTGACTTACACAGCAAGCATACTATGGTTAATTGCTGCCCTACCTAGCAGCCCCGACTCATATCTGCTTAACATTATTTTAAATAAAAAAAAAAAAAAAACGTTTAAATCATTTTGCTAGTGTAATCTAATTTTATTTTCTATCAGGCCTGTGTGTTTCTGACGTACAGAGCATACTGTGGTTAATTGCTGCCCTACCTAGGCTAGCAGCCACGACTCATATGTGCTTAACATTTTTTTAAATAAAAAAAAAAAACTTTTAAATCATTTTGCTAGTGTAATCTAATTGTATTTTCTATCAGGCCTGTGTGTTTCTGACTTACAGAGCATACTGTGGTTAATTGCTGCCCTACGTAGCAGCCAGCCAGTGCCACCACTCATATCTGCTTAACATTATTTTAAATTTAAAATAAAAACGTTTAAATTATTTTGCTAGTGTAATCTAATTTCATTTTCTATCAGGCCTGTGTGTTTCTGACTTACACAGCATACTGTGGTGTGGTTAATTGCTGCCCTACCTACCAGCCACGACTCATATCTGCTTAACATTATTTTAAATTTTTCAAACAAAACATTTAAATCATTTTGCTAGTGTAATCTAATTTCATTTTCTATCAGGCCTGTGTGTTTCTGGCTTACTCAGCATACTGTGGTTAATTGCTGTCCTATCAGCAGCCAGCCACCACTCATATCTGCTTAACATTATTTTAAATTTAAAATAAAAACTTTTAAATCATTTTGCTAGTGTAATCTAATTTCATTTTCTATCAGGCCTGTGTGTTTCTGACTTACAGAGCATACTGTGGTTAATTGCTGCCCTACCTAGCAGCCACGACTCATATGTGCTTAACATTTTTTGTAAATTTAAAAAAAAAAAAAACTTTAAATCATTTTGCTAGTGTAATCTAATTTTATTTTCTATCAGGCCTGTGTGTTTCTGACTTACAGAGCATAATGTGGTTAATTGCTGCCCTACCTAGCAGCCAGCCACCACTCATATCTGCTTAACATTATTTTAAATTTAAAATAAAAACTTTTAAATCATTTTGCTAGTGTAATCTAACTTCATTTTCTATTAGGCCTGTGGACTCAAATCTGCTTAACATTATTTTAAATTTTTCAAACAAAACGTTTAAATCATTTTGCTAGTGTAATCTAATTTCATTTTCTATCAGGCCTGTGTGTTTCTGGCTTACTCAGCACACTGTGGTTAATTGCTGTCCTATCAGCAGCCAGCCACCACTCATATCTGCTTAACATTATTTTAAAGTAAAAAAAAAAACTTTTAAATCATTTTGCTAGTGTAATCTAATTTCATTTTCTATTAGGCCTGTGGACTCATATCAGCTTAACATTATTTTAATTTTTTCAAACAAAACGTTTAAATCATTTTGCTAGTGTAATCTAATTTCATTTTCTATCAGGCCTGTGTGTTTCTGGCTTACTCAGCACACTGTGGTTAATTGCTGTCCTATCAACAGCCAGCCACCACTCATATCTGCTTAACATTATTTTAAAGTTAAAAAAAAAACTTTTAAATCATTTTGCTAGTGTAATCTAATTTTATTTTCTATCAGGCCTGTGTGTTTCTGACTTACAGAGCATACTGTGGTTAATTGCTGCCCTACCTAGCAGCCCTGACTCATATCTGCTTAACATTATTTTAATTTAAAAAAAAACAAAAAACGTTTAAATCATTTTGCTAGTGTAATCTAATTTCATTTTCTATCAGGCCTGTGTGTTTCTGGCTTACTCAGCATACTGTGGTTAATTGCTGCCCTAGCAGCCACGACTCATATCTGCTTTACATTATTTTAAAGTTAAAAAATGTTTTAAATACTTTTGCTAGTGTAATCTAATTTCTTTTTCCATCAGGCCTGTGTGTTTCTGGCCTACATCATATAGTGTGACACAGATTAATAGCTCTTTTTTCCACCACTTATATCTGGTGTAACAACATTAGTGTAAATTTAAAAAAAAAAATGTTTACATCAGTCCTCTTCTAGTGTTATTTAATTTTAGTTGCCAGGCCAGCCAGGCTGCCTTTAGTGCCAGCCTGTGTGTCAGGCTGCCAGCATATACTGTGCCTACTTCCATCCTCAGTGCCAGTCCACGACTCCTATCTGGTGTAACATTATATTACATTTTGTAAAAAAAAACTTTTACATCAGTCTTCTAGTGTTAATTAATTTTAGTTTACAGGCCAGCCTGCCACCACTAGTGCCAGCCTGTGTGTCAGGCTGCCAGCACATACTGTGCCTAGTTCTATCCTGAGTGCCATTACTCCTATCTGTTGTAACATTTTTGTAACTTTTTTTAAAACAAACTGTAACATCAGTCTGCTATTGTTATTTAATTGCAGTTGCCTGTCTGCCAGCGTGTGTGCCAGGCCCACTTTCCAACTAGTGCCACGAATCATATTTGTTATAACAGTAGTGTAAATATTTAAAATAAAATCTTTTTTGACTGTGAATCATCAGCCTGCCAGTGCAATTGAATTGCAGTTGCATGCCTGCCAGCGTGTGTGCCAGGCCCACTTGCCAACTAGTGCCACCAATCATATTTGTTATACCAGTAGTTTAAATATTAAAAATAATAATTTTTTGACTTTGAAAGATCAGTCTGCTAGTGTAATCTAATTGCAGTTGCCTGCCTGCCAGCGTGTGTGCCAGGCCCACTTGCCAACTAGTGCCACCAATCATATTTGTTATACCAGTAGTTTAAATATTAAAAATAATAATTTTTTGACTTTGAAAGATCAGTCTGCTAGTGTAATCTAATTGCAGTTGCCTGCCTGCCAGCGTGTGTGCCAGGCCCACTTGCTGCCAACTATTCCCACCAATCATATTTGTTATAACAGTATAATAAATATTTAAAATAAATCATTTTTGGCCTGTGAATCATCAGTCTGCTAGTGCAATTGAATTGCAGTTGCCTGCCTGCCAGCGTGTGTGCCAGGCCACTTGCCAACTAGTTACACCAATCATATTTGTTCTAACAGTATTGTAAATATTTAAAATAAAAAATTCTTAGATTGTGAATCATCAGTCTGCTAGTGCCATTGAATTGCAGTTTCCTGCCTGCCAGCGTGTGTGCCAGACCCACTAGCCAACTAGTGCCACCAATAATATTTGTTGTAACAGTATTGAAAATATTTTAAATCATAACTTTTTTGACTGTGAATCTTCAGTCTCCTAGTGCCATTGAATTGCAGTTGCCTGCCTGCCAGCGTGTGTGCCAGGCCCACTTGCCAACTAGTTACACCAATCATATTAGTTGTAACAGTATTGTAAATATTTAAAATAAAAAATTCTTAGACTGTGAATCATCAGTCTGCTAGTGCCATTGAATTGCAGTTTCCTCCTGCCTGCCAGCATGTGTGCCAGGCCCACTAGCCAACTACTGCCACCAATCATATTTGTTGTAACAGTATTGAAAATATTTTAAATCATAACTTTTTGGACTGTGAATCATCAGTCTCCTAGTGCCATTGAATTGCAGTTGCCTGCCTGCCAGCGTGTGTGCAAGGCCAACTTGCCAACTAGTTACACCAATCATATTTGTTGTAACAGTATTGTAATATTTAAAATAAAAAAATCTTATACTGTGAATCATCAGTCTGCTAGTGCCATTGAATTGCAGTTTCCTCCCTCCTGCCAGCGTGTGTGCCAGGCCCACTTGCTGTTTCCAACTAGTGCCACCAATCATATTTGTTCTAACAGTATTTTCAATTTAAAAAAAAAAAAAAAATTTGGACTAAGAAGCATGACTCAGCTAGTGTAATATAATTGCAGTTGCCTTCCTCCCAGCGTGTGTGCCAGACAGGCCCACTTGCAAACTAGTGCCAACAATCGAATTTGTTGTCACAGTACTTTTAATATTTAAAAAATAAACATTTTTGACATTGAAACATCAGTCTTTTTTTTTTGTCAGGCTCACAGCGTATACTGTGCCCACTTGCCCAGTGCCACCACTCATAATTTGTTTAATTGTATTGTAAGTGTACATTTTAAAAAAAATGACAGGCAGAGGCAGGCCACCCCGCAGGTTCCGTCGTGGTCGTGGTGCTGTGATTCCTTTAGACCCTACAAATATGCACATTGTTCAGATGCCGGGTGCCAGGGGGGACGCAAAAAGTTCTGAGGAGGACCTAGTTGAATGGCTAACACAGGACACCCAATCTTCTACAGCTTCCGCTCCTAGTCCTCCTAACCTTGACGCACCATCTACGTCCAGCTGTGCTTTGGGCACCTCTCAAGTGACCAATGCCACTCGCCCGCCTGTCGCCACCACCAACACTAGCACCACAGCTGCTTCACTTGATCTGTCAGAGGAGTTATTGACACATCAGTTGAAAAAAATGAGTGACGCGCAACTATCATTGACAGAGGATGTAGATAACAGTGATATGTCTCAGTCAGGCAGCATTACAGACATGGAGGTATGGTGTGATGATGATGATGTTGTACCCGCTGCTGCTTCCTTTCTTGATGTGTCAGATACAAGTGAAGTGGTTGATGATGATGTGTTGGTGGATGTCATGTGGGTGCCTGCTAGAAGAAAAGAAGAAGAGGGGGAAAGTTCAGATGGGGAGACAGAGAGGAGGAGGAGAAGACGAGTTGGAAGCAGGGGGATGTGGTCGCAAGGAGATAGTGGCACAGTCAGACAGCATGCATCGGCACCCGGGGTCAGCCAGACAGCACGCCGAGACCATCAACGCATGCTGTTGACACCACCAGAATGCCGTCATCGCAGAGCTCAGCAGTGTGGCATTTTTTTGTGTGTCTGCCTCTGACAACAGCGATGCCATTTGCAACCTGTGCCAAAAGAAACTGAGTCGTGGGAAGTCCAACACCCACCTAGGTACAACTGCTTTGCGAAGGCACATGGTCTCACATCACAAACACAGATGGGAAGAACACATGAGTAGAAGCAACACACAAACTCAAAGACGCCCTCCTCCTCCTGCTCCAGCATATTCAGCTACGTCAACCACTGCTGTCCTCCTTGCCCCCTCTGAACCATCCTCAACTGAGTCTCTCTTACGTAGCAGTTCCTGGTCATCTGCCCACAGTCAGGTGTCTGTCAAGGACATGTTTGAGCGTAAGAAGCCAATTTCTCAAAGTCACCCCCTTGCCCGGCATCTGACAGCTGGCTTGTCTGAACTCTTAGCCCGCCAGCTTTTACCATACAAGCTGGTGGAGTCTGATGCTTTCAAAAAATTTGTATCTATTGGGACACCGCAGTGGAAGGTACCTGGCAGAAATTTCTTTACACAAAAGGCAATCCCAAACCTGTACTCTGTTGTGCGAAAAGGAAGTAATGGCATGTCTGGCACACAGCGTTGGGGCAAGTGTCCATATGACCACGGATAGCTGGTCTGCAAAGCATGGTCAGGGCAGGTATATCACCTACACTGCGCATTGGGTAAACCTGCTGACGTCTGACAAGCATGGAATGCGTGGCTCTGCAGAAGAGTTGGTGACACCGCCACGACTTGCAGGTAGGCCTGCTGCTACCTCCTCTACTCCTCCTACTCCATCCTCTTCCATAACCTCTTCCATAACCTCTTTCTCGGCTTAGTCCTCTTCTGCTGCTGCGTCTTGCTCCACATCAATGGCACCCCCCCAGCTCCCCAGGTACTATTCCACATCCCGGATACGGCAGTGTCACGCCGTCTTGTGTGTAATCTGATTGTACAACACTTTGTGCATAAGTACCCAGGCTTACAGGACGTCCTGAAGCAGGCCAGGAAGGTGTGTGGCCATTTCAGGCATTCCTACACGGCCATGGCGCACTTGTCTATATCCAGCGTCAAAACAACCTGCCAGTGAGGCGCTCGATTTGCTACAGCCCGACACGGTGGATTTCAACACTCCTAATGTTCGACCGCCTGCTCCAACAAGAAAAAGCTGTTAATGAGTATTTGTATGACCGGGGTGCTAGGACAGCCTCTGGGGAGCTGGGGATTTTTTTGCCAAATTACTGGACACTCATCCGCAATGCCTGTAGGCTCATGCGTTCTTTTGAGGAGGTGACAAACCTTGTCAGTCGCACCGAAGGCACCATCAGCGGCATCATACCATTTGTTTTCTTCCTGGAGCGTGCTCTGCGAAGAGTGCTGGATCAGGCCATAGATGAGCGTGAAGAGGAAGAGTTGTGGTGTCCATCACCACCACAAACAGCCTTATCAGCATCGCTTGCTGGACCTGCGGCAATGCAGGAAGAGGATTGTGAGGAAGAGGAGTCAGAGGAGGAATGTGGATTTGAGGAGGAGGAGGAGGAAGACCAAGCACAACAGGCATCCCAGGGTGCTCGTTGTTGTCACCTCTCTGGTACCTGTGGTGTTGTACGTGGCTGGGGGGAAGAAGATACCCTCAGTGAGATCAGTGAGGACGAGGAACGGGACATGATTAGCTTGGCATCCAACCTTGTGCAAATGGGGTCTTTCATGCTGTTGTGCCTGTTGAGGGACCCTCGTATAAAAAAGCTGAAGGAGAACGACCTGTACTGGGTTTCCACGCTACTAGACCCCCGGTATAAGCATAAAGTGCCTCAAATGTTACCAAATTCCCACAAGTCGGAAAGGATGGAGGATTTTAAAAATAAATTAAAAACTATGCTTTACACAGCGTATAAGGGTGATGTCACAGCACAACGGGAATCTAACAGGGGAAGAGATGAAAGTAATCCTCCTCCTCCCACGACCACGGCAGCAAGGACAGGATGCTTTCCTGACGTCTTGTTGATGGAGGACATGCGGACCTTTTTAACTCCTATGCATCGCCTGTGCCTTTCGGGATCCAGCCTCAGAGAAAGACTCAACCGACAGGTAGCAGCGATGGACCCCTTTACTACTGGGTGTGCAGGCTTGACCTGTGGCCTGAGCTATCCCAATTTGCAATTGAAATTCTGGCCTGCAACGCTTCAAGTGTCCTGTCCGAAAGCACCTTCAGTGCAGCAAGAGGTTTTGTCACTGAGAAGAGAAGTCGCCTAGGTCAAAAAAGTCTTGACTATCTCACCTTTATTAAAATGAATGAGGGATGGATCCCGAATGGACTGACATTGGGCGATACATTTGAGTAAAAAAGGCCTGATGATGAGATGAGCTGCCTTGGGCTACAAATGGTACACACACTGGCTTATTTTTTCCTTATAATGCAGGATGACTTGCGTGACTTATCCGCCAACAACTAGTGTTCAAGCCACAAGGTTTTAGGGCACTTTCTAACTGTTTTACAAACATTAATTTTTCTGGCCGCTGCTACAGCAGTGGCTGCAACAATACCGAATTTTTCAGGCATTTGTACATGCCTAATTTTTCTGGCCTCTGCTGCTGCACTGTGGCTACAAAACTCAAAGCAAAAAAAAAATGCACATAACAGTGATTAAACTGTTAAGAATAGTACTACTAAGACACCACTTATATCTGGTTGCACAGTAGATTGCACGCACAGTGCCCCAAATTTGAAGGAGGAGGACCGACCAAGCATCTTTATCCGTCTCTTGGGTCCTCTAAATTATCTCCGGGTTCCATCTATGCCATACCTGTAGTCTTTTGTGCAAAAGGATGGCATATGTGGTGTTTCATGCTGTTGTGCCTGTTGAGGGTCGTGGCCCATCGTATAAAAAGGCTGAAGGAGAACGACCTGTACTGAATGTCCAAGCACATTTTTTGTTCAATATTCCCGGTTCCTCTAAATTATCTCCGGGTTCCTCAAATCAATGCCATACCTGTACTCGATTGTGCAAAAGGATGGCATATGTGGTGTTTCATGCTGCTGTGCCTGTTGAGGGTCGTGGGCCATCTTATAAAAAGGCTGAAGGAGAACGACCTGTACTGGGTGTCCAAGCACGATTTATGTTCAATATTCCCGGTTCCTCTAAATTATCTCCTGGTTCCTCAAATCAATGCCATACCTGTACTCAATTGTGTAAAAGGATGGCATATGTGGTGTTTCATGCTGTTGTGCCTGTTTTGGGTCGTGGGCCATCGTATAAAAATGCTGAAGGAGAACGACCTGTACTGGGTGTCGAAGCACCTTTTTTGTCCAATATTCCCGGTTCCTCTAAATTATCTCCGGGTTCGTCAAATCAATGCCATACCTGTACTCAATTGTGCAAAAGGGTGGCATATGTGGTGTTTCATGCTGTTGTTTCTGTTGAGGGTCCGGGACCCTCGTCTAAAAAGGCTGAAGGAGAACTAAGTGTACTGGTTGTCCAAGAATCTTTTTCCATCTCCCGGTTCCTAAAAATTATCTCAGGGTTTCTAAAATAGATGCCATACCTGTACTCGATTGTGCAAAAGGATGGCATATGCGGTGTTTCCTGCTGATGTTTCTGTTGAGGGTCCGGGACCCTCGTCTAAAAAGGCTGAAGGAGAACAAAGTGTACTGGTTGTCCAAGCTTCTTTTTCCATCTCCCGGTTCCTAAAAATTATCTCCGGGTTTCTAAAATGGATGCCATACCTGTACTCTATTGTGCAAAAGGATGGCATATATGGTGTTTCCTGCTGTTGTTTCTGTTGAGGGTCCTGGACCCTCTTATAAAAAGGCTGAAGGAGAACGAATTGTACTGGGTGTCCAATCATTTTTTTTGTTCAATTTCCCGGTACCTAAAAATTATCTCCGGGTTTCTAAAATCAATGCTGTACCTGTACTCTATTCTTCAAAAGGATGCCATATGTCCTCTTTCCTGCTGTTGTTTCTGTTGAGGGTCCTGGACCCTCTTATAAAAAGGCTGAAGGAGAATGACGTGTACTGGGTGTCCAATCATTTTTTTTGTTCAATTTCCCAGTTCCTAAAAATTATCTCCGGGTTTCTAAAATCAATACCGTACCTGTACTCTATTGTTCAAAAGGATGCCATATGTCCTCTTTCCTGCTGTTGTTTCTGTTGAGGGTCCTGGACCCTTTTATAAAAAGGCTGAAGGAGAACGAAGTGTACTGGGTGTCCAATAATTTTTTTGTTCAATTTCCCGGTTCCTAAAAATGATCTCCGGGTGTCTAAAATCAATGTCGTACCTGTACTCTATTGTTCAAAAGGATGCCATATGTCCTCTTTCCTGCTGTTGTTTCTGTTGAGGGTCCTGGACCCTCTTATAAAAAGGCTGAAGGAGAACGAAGTGTACTGGGTGTCCAATCATTTTTTTTGTTCAATTTCCCGGTTCCTAAAAATGATCTCCGGGTGTCTAAAATCAATGTCGTACCTGTACTCTATTGTTCAAAAGGATGCCATATGTCCTCTTTCCTGCTGTTGTTTCTGTTGAGGGTCCTGGACCCTCTTATAAAAAGGCTGAAGGAGAACGAAGTGTACTGGGTGTCCAATCATTTTTTTTGTTCAATTTCCCGGTTCCTAAAAATTATCTCCGGGTTTCTAAAATCAATACCGTACCTGTACTCTATTGTTCAAAAGGATGCCATATGTCCTCTTTCCTGCTGTTGTTTCTGTTGAGGGTCCTGGAGCCTCTTATAAAAAGGCTGAAGGAGAAAGAAGTGTACTGGGTGTCCAATCATTTTTTTTGTTCAATTTCCTGGTTCCTAAAAATTATCTCCAGGTTTCTAAAATCAATGCCGTACCTGTACTCTATTGTTCAAAAGGATGCCATATGTCCTCTTTCCTGCTGTTGTTTCTGTTGAGGGTCCTGGACCCTCTTATAAAAAGGCAGAAGGAGAACGACCTGTACTGTACTGGGTGTCCAAGCATGGTTTTTTGTTCAATTTCACGGTTCCAAAAAATTATCTCTGTGTTCCTAAAATCAATGCCATACCTGTACTCTATTGTTCAGAAGGATGGCATATGTGGTGTTTCATGCTGTTGTGGCTGTTGAGGGTTGTGGGCCATCGTATAAAACTGCTGAAGAATGACCTGTACTGCCTTGCTGCTCCTTTTAGGCAGGCCAGCTCTTTGCATACATGCCCACAGACTCTGTAACGGATGCCTCTTTTAGGGAGAGGTGCAGCCATAATGCAGGGTCAGAACCTCTGTCTGCAACTGGTATACTTGATTGTGCAAAAGGAAGTAACCTTACTATGGTTTCCTGACTGAACGTCTTGTTGTTATATTTTGGTGAGGGTAATCATGATGGCCATGTAGACCTCCCCCGAGAGGTCTGGAAGTAACAGGGATGAAAGTGCTAAGAATAGTACTACTTTACACAACCAAGTTAGCCATGGGTCCCAGTCCAAGAACGCATGTCTTGTTGTTTTATTTGGTGCGACTAATCAAGCAGGCCATATAGATCTCCTACCATTAGGGGTTGTAACAGGTATTAAACTAATAAGAACAGTACTACCGAAATAAACCTAATTAACATGGTTTCAAGCGCCAAGGTTCTATTGTTGTACTTTGTTAGGCTAATCATGATGGCCATGTAGACCTCCCCTGAGAGGCCTGGAAGTAACAGGGATGAAAGTGCTAAGAATAGTACTACTTTACACAACCGAGTTAGCATGGGTCTTAGTCCAAGACCGCATGTCTTGTTGTTTTGTTTGGTGCGGCTAATCATGCAGGCCATATAGACCTCCCACCGTTAGGTGTTGTAACAGGTATTAAACTAAAAAGAACAGTACAACCGAAATAAACCTTATTAACAGGGTTTCAAGAGCCAAGGTTTTATTGTTGTACTTTGTTAGGCTAATCATGATGGCCATGTAGACCTCCCCGAGAGGTCTGGAAGTAACAGGGAGGAAAGTGCTAAGAATAGTACTACTTTACACAACCGAGTTAGCCATGGGTCTTAGTCCAAGACCGCATGTCTTGTTGTTTTGTTTGGTGCGGCTAATCATGCAGGCCATATAGACCTCCCACCATTAGGTGTTGTAACAGGTATTAAACTAATAAGAACAGTACTACTTAACACAAGCTAGTTACCATGGGTCCCAGACCGCATGTCTTGTTATTATATTTTGTAAGGGTAATCATGCAGGCCATATAGACCTCCCCCGACAGGGTGAGTAACAGGTATTAAAATGCTAAGAACAGTACTACTTAACACAACCTTACCATGGGTCCCAGAGCATATGTCTTATTATTATATTTTGTAAGGGTAATCATGTAGGCCATATAGACCTCCCCCGATAGGGTGAGTAACAGGTATTAAAATGCTAAGAACAGTACTACTTAACACAACCTTACCATGGGTCCCAGAGCATATGTCTTATTATTATATTTTGTAAGGGTAATTATGCAGGCCGTATTGACCTCCCCCGATAGGGGGAGTTACAGGGATTAAAGTGCTAAGAATAGTACTACTTAAAACACAACCTAGTTACCATGGGTCCCAGACCGCATGTCTTATTATTATATTTTGTCAGGGTAATCAGGCAGGCAATATAGACCTCCCCCGATAGGGTGAGTAACAGGTATTAAAATGCTAAGAACAGTACTACTTAACACAACCTTACCATGGGTCCCAGAGCATATGTCTTATTATTATATTTTGTAAGGGTAATCATGCAGGCCATATAGACCTCCCCCGATAGGGTGAGTAACAGGTATTAAAATGCTAAGAACAGTACTACTTAACACAACCTTACCATGGGTCCCAGAGCATATGTCTTATTATTATATTTTGTAAGGGTAATCATGCAGGCAATATAGACCTCCCCCGATAGGGGGAGTAACAGGGATTAAAGTGCTAAGAATAGTACAAGTTAACACAACCTAGTTAACACTGGTTCCCAGACCGCATGTCTTATTGTTATATTTTGGTAAGGTAATCATGCAGGCCATATAGACCTGCCCCCGATAGGGGGAATAACAGGGATTAAAGTGCTAAGAAAAGTACTACTTAACACAACCTAGTTACCATGGGTCCCAGACCGCGTGTCTTGTTGTTATACTTTGTCAGGGTAATCATGCAGGCCATATACACCTCCCCCGATAGGAGGAGTTACAGGGATGAAAGTGCTAAGAATAGTACTACTAAACACAACCTAGTTACCATGGGTTCCAGACCGCATGTTTAATTATTATACTTTGTCAGGGTAATTATATATCTAACAAATCTATCTATTTATCTTCTATCGATTCTATCTATCAATCTATGTATATCTATATATCTATCCTATCTATCTATCTATCTATCTATCTTGTGTCCGGACTGTTTTGAGACAGCTAATTGTGTTTTTGACAAATTTGAAGTAGGAGGACAAACCAATCACAGGGATTAAACTGCTAAGAATAGTAATACTTAAGAAAACCTAGTTATACCAGAACCACCATGGGTCCCAGACCGCATGTTTGGTTGTTATACTTTGTCAGGGTAATTATGCAGGCCATATAGACCTCCCTTGATAGGGGGAGTAACAGGGATTAAAGTGCTAAGAATAGTACAACTTAACACAACCTAGTTAACACTAGTTCCCAGACCGCATGTCTTATTGTTATATTTTGGTAAGGTAATCATGCAGGCCATATAAACCTCCCCCGATATGGGGAGAAACAGGGATTAAACTGCTTAGAAAAGTACTACTTAACACAACCTAGTTACCATGGGTCCCAGACCATGTGTCTTGTTGTTATACTTTGTCATGGTAATCATGCAGGCCATATAGACCTCCCTTGATAGGGGGAGTAACAGGGATTAAAGTGCTAAGGATAGTACAATTTAACACAACCTAGTTAACATTAACAGTGGTTCCCAGACCGCCTGTCTCGTTGTTAGATTTTGTCAGGATAATCAGGCAGGCCATATAGACCTCCCCCGATAGGAGGAGTAACAGGGATTAAAGTGCTAAGAATAGTAAAACTTAACACAACCTAGTTAACAGTGGTTCCCAGACTGCATGTCTTGTTGTTATATTTTGCCAGGAAATCAGGCACGCCATATAGACCTCCCCCGATAGGGGGAGTAACAGGGATTAAAGTACTAAGAATAGTACTACTTAACACAACCTAGTTACCATGGGTCCCAGACCGCATGTTTTGTTATTATACTTTGTCAGGGTATTCATGCAGGCCATATAGACCTCCCTTGATAGGGGGAGTAACAGGGATTACAGTTCTAAGAATAGTACTACTTAACAGAACCTAGTTACCATGGGTCCCACACCGCATGTTTTGTTGTTATACTTTGTCAGGGTAATCATGCAGGCCATATAGACCTCCACTGAAAGGGGGAGTAAGAGGGATTAAACTGCTAAGAAAAGTTTTACTTAACACAACCTAGTTACCATGGGTCCCAGACAGCATGTCTTGTTGTTATATTTTGTCAGGGTAATCATGCAGGCCATATAGACCTCCCCCGATAGGATGAGTTACAGGAATGAAAGTGCTAAGAATAGTACTACTTAACACAACCTAGTTACCATGGGTCACAGACCGTATGTTTTGTTATTATACTTTGTCAGGGTAATCATGCAGGCCATATAGACCTCCCTTCATAGGGGGAGTAACAGGGATTAAAGTACTAAGAATAGTACTACTTAACACAACCTAGTTACCATGGGTCCCACACCGCATGTTTTGTTGTTATACTTTGACAGGGTAATCATGCAGGCCATATAGACCTCCACCGAAAGGGGGAGTAAGAGGGATTAAACTGCTAAGAAAAGTTTTACTTAACACAACCTAGTTACCATGGGTCCCAGACCGCGTGTCTTGTTGTTATACTTTGTCATGGTAATTATATATCTAACAAATCTATCTATTTATCTTCTATCGATTCTATCTAACTATCAATCTATGTATATCTATCTATCCTATCTATCTATCTATCTATCTATCTATCTATCTATCTATCTATCTATCTCGTGTCTGGACTGTTTTGAGACAGCCACTTGTGTTTTTGAAAAATTTGAAGTAGGAGGACAGACCAATCATCTTCTTCCATCTCCCTGTTCCAAAAATGCAGGCCATATAGACCTCCCCCGATAGGGGGAGTAACAGGTTGTAGTAAACTGCTAAGAATAGTACTACTTAACACACCATGGGTCCCAGACCGCATGTCTTATTGTTATACTCTGTCAGGAAAATTATATATCTTTCAAATCTATCTATTTAACTATCAAATCGATCTAACTATCAAACCTATCTATCAAATGTATATTGCATCTATTGATCGATGTAATTCGTATCTATAGAATGTATATTACATCTTTTGATTGATGTAATTCATATCTATCAAATGTATATTGCATCTTTGGATCGATAACATTCGTATCTATCAAATGGATATTGCATCTATTGATCAATGTAATTCGTATCTATCAAATGTATATTGCATCTATTGATCTATGTAATTTGTATCGATCATATGTATATTGCATCGATTGAGCTATGTAATCTATGTATCTATCTATCTATCTATCTATCTATCTATCAAATCTATCTATCTCGTGGTTGTGCAAATGGACTGTTTGCGGTTGTTTGCGGTGCGTTACACTTGGAGTTTGGTCTGTCACTGTGAAGCGGGCTTAACCCTTACACTACCTGATCGATACGACATCATAACTGATGTTTTAAAGCACGTTATATTGCAAACAATTTAGGAATGTTAGGTGATTCAGGCCCTTTATGGGTTAAAAGCAGACTCTGCATCAACTATGTAATTTTCCATGGGATTTTTGACATGGATCCCCCTCCAGCATGCCACAGTCCAGGTGTTAGTCCCCTTGAAACAACTTTTCCATCACTATTGTGGCCAGAAAGAGTCCTTGTGGGTTTTAAAGTTCGCCTGCCTATTGAAGTCTATGGCGGTTTGCGCGGTTCGCCGGTTTTTTAAGTTTGCGACATCACTATTTATCAGTGATATACTTCGTCTGATATCGTGATGGTAAATTATTATGTCATATTTAATAGCCTCTATGAGGCAGAGATATTTGTGGGACATATGAATTATGATATGACTTAACACTGTTTCTATAAATTATTAAATTATTGAGCTACACTCTTTTGTGAATTATTCACTACTCCTACATATTAGTGGTTGTCTTATTACGAAAGATCATACAGCTATCTCTGAGGCATATTATGACTTACGTAATCAGACAACATCCTCTAACATATGCTTTGCATACAGGACACAGTGGTTTGATAATTACGGAAGTCTTTATTTTCTGAGTTGGAAAGATGTAATTCGGGAGGATGTATTTAAGTCTATAATCCACCTGTGATTCATATTTTAAACATAATTAAACATATATAATTGTCCTCAATCTTTGTATAGACATTATTGTATACTTCATTGATATCTACACATATTGTTAAAGTAGTATGATTACTGTCAATCTAACAGTGTTGTCGACACACTAAGACTCATAGCTATGTGATTAAATGCTCAGTCTGTGAAGCAACATGTGTAACACACGATATCTAATCCAAAAGCCAATTGCATGATAGGCTGTTACAGGGGTGTGTACCAACACTCTCCCTTGATTGGACCTTAATCTAGATTTAAGGAAGAGGGCATACCCAACTAAGCCTTTGATAAAGCCATTTGCCAGCGTTTTTCCTGAGTTGGCAACCCGTCTATTAGTATAACTCGATATGAGCTCTCAGTGGCCTAGATTTGGAGTTTGGCGATAGCCGTGAAAACCAGCGTTAGAGGCTCCTAACGCTGGTTTTAGGCTACCTCCGGTATTTGGAGTCACTCAAAAAAGGGTCTAACGCTCACTTTTCAGCCGCGACTTTTCCATACCGCAGATCCCCTTACGTAAATTGCGTATCCTATCTTTTCAATGGGATTTTTCTAACTCCGGTATTTAGAGTCGTGTCTGAAGTGAGCGTTAGAATTCTAACGACAAAACTCCAGCCGCAGAAAAAAGTCAGTAGTTAAGAGCTTTCTGGGCTAACGCCGGTTCATAAAGCTCTTAACTACTGTACTCTAAAGTACACTAACACCCATAAACTACCTATGTACCCCTAAACCGAGGTCCCCCCACATCGCTGCAACTCAATTAAATTTTTTTAACCCCTAATCTGCCGACCTCCACCTACGTTATCCTTATGTACCCCTAATCTGCTGCCCCTAACACCGCCGACCCCTATATTATATTTATTAACCCCTAATCTGCCCCCACAATGTCGCCGCCAGCTACCTACACTTATTAACCCCTAATCTGCCGTCCCCACGCTGCCGCCAGCTACATTATAGCTATGTACCCCTAATCTGCTGCCCCTAACACCGCCGACCCCTATATTATATTTATTAACCCCTAACCTGCCCTCCCTAACATCGCCGACACCTAACTTCAATTATTAACCCCTAATCTGTCGACCGAATCTCGCCGCTATTCTAATAAATGTATTAACCCCTAAAGCTAAGTCTAACCCTAACACTAACACCCCCCTAAGTTAAATATAATTTTAATCTAACAAAATTAATTAACTCTTATTAAATAAATTATTCCTATTTAAAGCTAAATACTTACCTGTAAAATAAATCCTAATATAGCTACGACATAAATTATAATTATATTATAGCTATTTTAGGATTAATATTTATTTTACAGGTAATTTTGTATTTATTTTAACCAGGTACAATAGCTATTAAATAGTTAAGAACTATTTAATAGCTAAAATAGTTAAAATAATTACAAATTTACCTGTAAAATAAATCCTAACCTAAGTTACAATTAAACCTAACACTACACTATCAATAAATTAATTAAATAAAATACCTACAATTACCTACAATTAAACCTAACACTACACTATCAATAAATAAATTAAATACAATACCTACAAATAACTACAATGAAATAAACTAACTAAAGTACAAAAAATAAAAAAGAACTAAGTTACAAAAAATAAAAAAATATTTACAAACATAAGAAAAATCTTACAACAATTTTAAACTAATTACACCTACTCTAAGCCCCCTAATAAAATAACAAAGCCCCCCAAAATAAAAAAATGCCCTACCCTATTCTAAATTACTAAAGTTCAAAGCTCTTTTACCTTACCAGCCCTGAACAGGGCCCTTTGCGGGGCATGCCCCAAGAAGTTCAGCTCTTTTGCCTGTAAAAAAAAAAACATACAATATCCCCCCCAACATTACAACATACCACCCACCCCCTAATCTAACCCAAACCCCCCTTAAATAAACCTAACACTAAGCCCCTGAAGATCATCCTACCTTGTCTTCACCTCACCGGGTATCACACCGATCCGTCCTGGCTCCGATATCTTCATCCAACCCAAGCGGGGGCTAGACATCCACTGAAGAAGTCCAGAAGAGGGTCCAAAGTCTTCATCCTATCCGGGAAGAAGAGTAGATCCGGACCGGCAACCATCATCTTCCAAGCAGCATCTTCTATCTTCATCCGATGAGGACCGGCTCCATCCTGAAGACCTCCACCGCGGACCCATCTTCAATCAGCCAATCAGATTGAACTTGATTCTGATTGGCTGATTCCATCAGCCAATCAGAATATTCCTACCTTAATTCCGATTGGCTGATAGAATCCTATCAGCCAATCGGAATTCGAGGGACGCCATCTTGGATGACGTCCCTTAAAGGAACCGTCATTCTTCAGTTGGACGTCGCCGGATGAAGATGGGTCCGCGGTGGAGGTCTTCAGGATGGAGCCGGTCCTCATCGGATGAAGATAGAAGATGCTGCTTGGAAGATGATGGTTGCCGGTCCGGATCTACTCTTCTTCCCGGATAGGATGAAGACTTTGGACCCTCTTCTGGACTTCTTCAGTGGATGTCTAGCCCCCGCTTGGGTTGGATGAAGATATCGGAGCCAGGACGGATCGGTGTGATACCCGGTGAGGTGAAGACAAGGTAGGATGATCTTCAGGGGCTTAGTGTTAGGTTTATTTAAGGGGGGTTTGGGTTAGATTAGGGGTATGTGGGTGGTGGGTTGTAATGTTGGGGGGGGTATTGTATGTTTTTTTTTACAGGCAAAAGAGCTGAACTTCTTGGGGCATGCCCCGCAAAGGGCCCTGTTCAGGGCTGGTAAGGTAAAAGAGCTTTGAACTTTAGTAATTTAGAATAGGGTAGGGCATTTTTTATTTTGGGGGTCTTTGTTATTTTATTAGGGGGCTTAGAGTAGGTGTAATTAGTTTAAAATTGTTGTAAGATTTTCCTTATGTTTGTAAATATTTTTTTATTTTTTGTAACTTAGTTCTTTTTTATTTTTTGTACTTTAGTTAGTTTATTTCATTGTAGTTATTTGTAGATATTGTATTTAATTAATGTATTGATAGTGTAGTGTTAGGTTTAATTGTAGGTAATTGTAGATATTTTATTTAATTAATTTAATGATAGTGTAGTGTTAGGTTTAATTGTAACTTAGGTTAGGATTTATTTTACAGGTAATTTTGTAATTATTTTAACTAGGTAACTATTAAATAGTTCTTAACTATTTAATAGCTATGGTACCTGGTTAAAATAATTACAAAGTTACCTGTAAAATAAATATTAATCCTAAAATAGCTATAATATAATTATAATTTATAGTGTAGCTATATTAGGATTTATTTTACAGGTAAGTTTTTAGCTTTAAATAGGAATAATTTATTTAATAAGAGATAATTAATTTAGTTAGATGTAAATTATATTTAACTTAGGGGGGTGTTAGTGTTAGGTTTAGACTTAGCTTTAGGGGTTAATACATTTATTAGAATAGCGGTGAGCTCCAGTCGGCAGATTAGGGGTTAATAATTGAAGTTAGGTGTTGGCGATGTTAGGGAGGGCAGATTAGGGGTTAATACTATTTATTATATGGTTAGTGAGGCGGATTAGGGGTTAATAACTTTATTATAGTAGCGCTCAGGTCCGCTCAGCAGATTAGGGGTTAATAAGTGTAGGCAGGTGGAGGCGACGTTGAGGGGGGCAGATTAGGGGTTAATAAATATAATATAGGGGTCGGCGATGTTAGGGCAGCAGATTAGGGGTACATAGGGATAATGTAAGTAGCGGCGGTTTACGGAGCGGCAGATTAGGGGTTAATAATAATATGCAGGTGTCAGCGATAGCGGGGGCGGCAGATTAGGGGTTAATGAGTGTAAGGTTAGGGGTGTTTAGACTCGGGGTACATGTTAGGGTGTTAGGTGCAGACGTAGGAAGTGTTTCCGCATAGCAAACAATGGGGCTGCGTTAGGAGCTGAACGCGGCTTTTTTGCAGGTGTTAGGTTTTTTTTCAGCTCAAACAGCCCCATTGTTTTCAATGGGGGAATCGTGCACGAGCACGTGTTTGAGGCTGGCCGCGTCCGTAAGCAACTCTGGTATCGAGAGTTGAAGCTGCGTTAAATATGCTCTACACTCCTTTTTTGGAGCCTAACGCAGCCTTTATGTGGACTCTCAATACCAGAGTTATTTTTATGGTGCGGCCAGAAAAAAGCTGGCGTTAGCTTTTTGGGTCGTTACCGACAAAACTCTAAATCTAGCCGAGTAGTTGTAATTTTTTGCTGCCTTTGAATCTTTACCTTTATTAGTGTTAAATTGTTGTGAGGTTAAGCCTCTTTTTTTCAGTTAATAGTATACGGTGCTGTTTCTTAAGTGGTCAGTTAATCAGTAGCTTTTCAGTTACTTTGTGATACTAACTAAGTTATTGCTTTAATTACTATGTGGTTGCTAACTCATTACATTTCTCAGCTTTTAATCTAAGTATTAATGTACACATACCACATTTAATATTAATTCAATCTTTAACCCCTTAACGACACACGTTGTACAGGGTACGTCATACACAAACTGGTTTTTAAAGACCAGCAACGTACCTTGTATGTTGTTAGGGGTTTAAAGCAGCTGGAAGCGATCCTGATCACTTCCAGCCACTTTCAAAGTATTGACGTGATGCCTCGATATTGAGGCATCACTGCAATACCTTTTTTGGCACACTGATGCAGAGAGGGACACTCTGGGCCCTCTCTGCATCGGCCAGCGATAGTGCCAATCGTTGGTGGGTGGGAGCAGCTGCAGGGAGGTGGGTGGGCGGCCCATTGCTGTACTAGTTCCGGCAAGGTGGGCGGGAGCATGTCTGTGTGCATTTGGGGGATGCGCATGTGCACAAGGGGCTCAAGTGCGCATGCAAATCAATGTTATAGCTATGGGAGTGGGAGGAGGGGAAATATTCCTTTGGAAAGGGGATCAGGGGATCTGGGAGGGGGGCATGATATTTAGGGGGGCAGCTAGACTATGGAAAAATGGTTTTAAATTAAAAAAAAACTTAAAAAGCAAATTTTTGTTAAGGATTTGGGTACCTAAAATGGCCACAAATAGGAAGAGGGGGGAGGTTAAGAGAGCTGTTTGGGGGGGATCATGGAGGTTGAGGGGTTAGGGGGAAACATACACTGCAGAAACTATGAATGTATTTAAAAAAAAGGCTTTTATTTTATTACTGGCAAACTTTTTTTTTTTTAAATGTATAGTTTTGCTTATTTTTAAATAACATTACTCTTATTTTAAGACTCCTAACCAAGCCCCAAAGTTTTATGAGAACACCGTCAGCTACCTACTCCAGCTTGCTCCTGTTTGTGTAAAGGGGCTTTTCATATGCAAAAGAAGGGGCAGGGGGGAGTGTCTTATTTCCCACTTGCAGTGGGTTTTCCAGCTACCTTTTCAACAGAGCCAAACTGACAGCTTCTAAGTAAGTTTCTAAACAGTTTTATACTGGATTTTTATATCAGTATCTGTGCCTCTTATTCTTCATAGTAGTGTCTATTACATGCAGTTATATGAAAATTAGCGTATACTGATCCTATACTATGCTACAAAGAATTTATTTGCTAAAATCTATTAAAATATAAAATAAACATTACTAAGTAAACCAATTGGAAAGTTTCAGCTTTTACAGAAAAGTTATTTTCACCGTCAAGTGATAAAGCCCAACTCTATTCTATAATCATTGGTGAAAATTTGGATACGTGCTAATCAAAGCTTGTCTCTCATTGGCTCTGGTATTGCCAATTAATTTCCTCAAATTGAATTTCTCTTGCTGTAATTCCCATATCAAACACCAAAGGGCAACAGACAACAGAATGCGGCTTTGTTTGCAAATGCCACTACAAAAATGCTTGTGCATGATTTCCCCAGAGACATCAATGGGACGAGCTAGCAAAAAAAAAAGTCTAACACCTGCGATCGCAGAGCGAAAAGCTCCGTAACGCAGCCCCATTGATTTCTATGTTGAAAATACATTTAATGTAAAAACCTAACACCCTAACATAAACCCTGAGTCTAAACAGCCCTAATCTGTTGCCCCAACATCGCCGCCACCTACATAATGTTATTAACCCCTAATCATCTGCCCCTACATAGTACTATTAACCCCTAATCTGACGCCCCTAACATCGCCGCCACCTACATACAGTTATTAACCCCTAAACCTCTGGCCTCCCACATCACTACCACTAAATAAATATATTAACCCCTAAACCTAACCCTAATGTAACCCTAACACTCCTTAACTTTAACATAATTAAAATACAGCTAATTTAGAATTACAATTATTAACTAAATAATAACTATTTTAAACTAAATTATATACTTACCTGTAAAATAAAACCTAAGCTAGCTACAATATAACTAATAGTTATATTGTAGCTATCTTGGGTTTTATTTATATTTCACAGGTAAGTTTGTGTTTATTTTAACTAGGTAGACTAGTTACTAAATAGTTATTAACTATTTACTAGCTACCTAGTTAAAATAAATAAAAACATAACCTGTGAAATAAAACCTAACCTGCCTTACACTAAAACCTAGCATTACATAAAATAAAAACTAATTACTAAAAGAAAAATTACCAAATTACAAAAAAACAAAAAACACTAAATTACAAAACAAAATTATCAAAAATAAAAACGAATTACACCTAATCTAATAGCCCTATCAAAATAAAAAAGCCCCCCACCCAATAAAAAAACCCTAGCCTACAATAAACTACCAATGGCCCTTAAAAGGGCCTTTCATGGGGCATTGCCCCAAAGATATCAGCTCTTTTACCTGCAAAAAAAATACAAACACCCCCCAACAGTAAAACCCACCACCCACCCACCCAACCAAAACCACCAAATAAAATAACTATCTAAAATTACCTAAGCCAACCATTGCCCTGAAAATGGCATTTGTATGGGAAAATCCTTAACAGGGCATTTAGCTCGTTTTCCGAAAAAGCCCAAACCCTAAGCTAAAATAAATAACCCACCCAAAAAACTAAAAAAAAAAAAACTAGCACTAACCCCGACGAACTTTGCAACCTTAGGATCCAGACTAATGAATATCTTTTGAGAGAAAACTTTCCGGTTGGTAATCAGGAAACCAGGTGATTTCTCAAGCATAACCCCAGAAGATGGACTACGTTCTATCATAGGCTGTTAATTAATTAATCTAGTTATCTAGATCAGTGATTTTCAACCTTATTTTTGCAGTGGCACACTTTTTTACATTAAAAAAATCCTGCGGCACACCACCATTCCAAAATTTTACAAAATAATACATTGTAGCTTAATACAGTGTGTGTGTATATATATATATATATATATACACACACATACACACACACTTTACTGTGCTGTCATGCCATGCCTCCTACAAACTATACATGACATATTGACATTCATTCACAAACAATCATGATTGTCTGTGAATGAATGTCAATATGTCATGGTTGTAAATGACACCTGATGAGCCTGTCACATACCTCACAATATTTCAAAATTTGAAATAGGTACACCCCCGCACTGGGAAAAGTCCCCTCCCCCATCAGTCATAATCTCACTCAAAATAAAAAAACGGCCCAGAATAAAAAACAAGCAAAATTTAAAAAATATGTCACACTGTTGTCAGTCTGCCGCGGCACGCCTGAGGATCTCTCAGGGCACACTAGTGTGCCACGGCACACTGGTTGAAAAACACTGGTCTAGATTCACAATTTGAGCTTCTATTAATTATAATATTCACTTTATTTAAGGCATTTAAGAAGAAGAATAGATTTTCATGAAATTGTTCATTTATAACATTTCACATGTTTGTGTGTAAATTTTATTGATATAATGCATTTTTAAAACATTTTTATAAAAAAAAAAAAAAAAACGTATTTTGCTGAAATCTAGGGTTATTAATATTTGAACCAGTATAAAGTAAAAATAACCTTTTAATATCAATCCGCATTAATGATTGCATTATTTGAACCACTTAGCAATGCTTGGAATTGTTCTATACGCAGGGGCCTCTTTCAATGCTTTACATACTTTACAGTATTGTAATAGATAATTAGTAATTCCTTCTGGCTTGAATTTAGACCTCCAGTTGAAATATTGTTGGTATCTTTTATCATCCTTATCTAGCTCCAGAAGATAAGAAGCCAGTTCCTTAGGACTCTGAAAATCATCTACATGTATAAATGAATCTGGTGGTACAAAACGTTCATAGTTAGCACGAGGTGGTCCCATTACCACTGGCACAGTCCCTGAATAAAATGAATTATTCCATAGTTTTTCAGTGATATAGTCATCATGGAGACTGTTCTCAAATGCAAGATAAAATTTGTAAGTAGAAAGAGTCATTGTGTAATTATCCCTTGGGAGCAGCATCCTGCCATTACCATACATATCAATTTGGATGTATTTCTTAAGCTCCAAATAGTAGTTGCTCCTCCGGTAGTTAGGATTCCAGTTACTAACTGCCCAGGCTACAAGTTTAGTTTTTAAAGGAATTGTAAAATTTTCATGTGAATCACGCTTCCCCAGCCATCCATAAGGAATGTAGATATCTGAGTCTGCCCTATAACTCATGGTGAGGTTGATGAGGTTATCCATTAATGCCAAATTTGGACTGTGAGTTGGAGACTCTAAACAGAACCAAATCCAATATTGTTTAGTGGGTCTTTGTTTTTTGGGCAATAAATCTCTTGAGCTACGTACAAAATCGTGATGCAGAATAACAGCATCTGCATCTGAGTATAAATTGCGGTCCCCTGTGTAGAAACAACCAGATGTGTCAAAGTCATAAGGGCACTGGTCGTATGGGAACTGCTGGTTCTTAAAGCGCCAAGTCCAAAGGAGAATAAGGTAAGTTTTTTCTTGTATCAAAAGTGACTCACGTTCTGAAGAAGAATTTAATGTTTGATTTCTTTCCTGGTTAAATATTTTAAAATGCGAAAATGTGGAGAACAAAAAACACGAAAATGCCATTTGCAGGATTCCAAAGAAGCAAATCTTTACCAATGAAAGTGAGCCCATTGCTTTCTCAGTTCTCAGAGCAAAATATTTCTAGCCTCACACTTACTAACTTCAATATAACCGTTTTATAACTTTTCAAATTAGTTTTTCATAGCATCTTCTTAACCATATTATTTGACTCCAACTTAGATGTATTTCTGTTGTGGCTGTAGGGAAACAGAAGAAATTATTTATTTTACTTTAGTGTAAGAGTTAAAGAAGACATAAAACAACATATGTGCTTAAATATCACTGTATTGTTAAATTAATGCTAAATTCTTAGACAAATGAATTTTGAGTTATATAAGTGGAATAAAAAAATCTGAATAATATATAATACATATACAACATCTCAGTCTCACCGTGCCTAAAAAAATTGAATCATGAAATAATCATGAAATAATGTGTTTTGGCTATCTGGGACTTTGCATTTTGTCTTTGCTCAGCAAACCCATGCCTAAATTAAATACATTGCCCTGCTTCAGACTATTACATACCTCCCAATCATCCTACATCCTGTATCATTGTCACTGGTTGGGAGATCTGACCTGCTACCCACTTGCAACTTTGATTGTCCTGGTTTTAAGAGACTCTACTAGCCTTACTTATTTTAACCCATCAAGTGGGACCTTGACTGTGACAAACCTGATGCTTTAAACTCCATTGACTGTGAATGAGATGAAATTCAGTCCTCTTTTGTCTTGCCAATCTCACAATTAGTTCGTACAGCAAAATTTTATTAAAAAAAAAGTGGAATGACCCTCTCTGTCCTGACGAGTGGCAATGCACCTTCCTTAGGAAACAATAGGGATCATTGTCTGTTTAAAATTGTGCCAACATCACCTGGTAATGTTTTCCCATTAAAATTCAGGATACTCCCATGGAACGCCCATGAAACTCTCATGGAACTCCTTTATATTGTCTATATAAGCGTTTGTTAATAAAGAACAAAAAGTCACCTTAATAATCAACCTATAGGAGATGAGAGAATGTTCATATATTATTCAAGTATACATGTGTGCAATTACCAGCATAACAGGCCTTGCTTTAGACTGACTTGTGAACTAGCTGGTCGGGCCAATGGCCAGTCGAGGCCTTTAAGCATGCACAGTTTTCAATTTAACAAACACACTCACTTACTGGTTGTATTTAAACATTAAGGGTTAGATTATGAGTGGAGCAGTATTTTGTGCTACAGCTCGCACGCTAACTCCGCTAGAAGTAAGCTTTTTGCGAGTGTTGGGTAGCACTCGTATTACAAGTTGAAAGTAAAATATTTCACATGAACAGCCGAACAAAGAATATTGCAATCGCGTTAATGTATTCCCTCATAGAATTCAATGGAATTCTCTCTCTCTCTCTCTCTCTCTCTCTCTCTCTCTCTCTCCTGTCGGGTGGGTGCGCTTGCGATCAGCTGTCTAAGGCCAAGTGTTTGTCTGTACTGCGCATGACGGCTTCAGACAAACACTTGTCTTTTATAATATAGGATGTATATATATATATATATATAAAAGTCCAAATACAAGTGCACTCACTGTAACCAATCACCAGCTGCCGGGGTGCTATGTAAATTGTATATATCCATAACATTTATCAGGTTTAAGTGAATAAAACGCTGCACTCTCCGGTCTTCATGAAAAAGATTTTTCAATTTAATCACATCAATTCAGCATAGTCGATATATAAGAACCGCAAACATTTCGGTATCGAACTGGTACCTTTCTCAATGGGTGTTAAACCTGTGACAAAAAAAAATACTGCAAAAAATGATCTCACTTGTCACCTAGATTAAAGGGACAGTCTACACCAGAATTTTTATTGTTTTAAAAGATAGATAATCCCTTTATTACCCATTCCCCATTTTTGCATAACCAACACAGTTATATTAATACACTTTTTACCTCTGTGATTACCTTGTATCTAAACCTCTGCAAACTGCCCCTTTATTTCAGTTCTTTTGACAGACTTGCAGTTTAGCCAATCAGTGCCTGCTCCCAGATAACATCACATGCACGAGCTCAATATTATCTATATGAAATAAATGAACTAACACCCTCTAGTGGTGAAAAACTGTTAAAATGCATTCTGAAAAGAGGTGGCCTTCAAGGTCTAAGAAATTAGCATATGAACCTCCTAGGTTAAGCTTTCAACTAAGAATACCAAGAGAACAAAGCAAAATGGGTGATAAAAGTAAACTGGAAAATTGTTTAAAATGACATGCTCTATCTGAATTATGTAAGTTTATTTTGGCCTAGACTGTCCCTTTAAACAAGTGTGACTGTTTGCATGAATGATCAAGGGAGGTTGAAGAAGTAGGAAGCTTTCAGTTAAGATCGCACTAAGGGCTGGATTACTAGTGAGGTACAAACTGTTTTCAATGAGCTGATATAACAAGTTGAGCGAAATCGCAAATTACGCTTCAATCCTTACCGCAAACTTAGAGCTGTGGTTAACTGTTTCTGAAAGAAAAAAGTTGCAAAAAAACACTTCAAAAATACATTACACAGTATAGTTACACTCATAAATTATATATAAAAAAATTATGCGTAAAAAAGTTATAAGGGCTCAAAGATATGAGAACTCAGATGTTGAAAAAATAAGGCTGCAAAGGGCTTTAACTTAGATATATAAATATATGTCTAAATATATACTGTATATATATGTCTATTTATGTGTACATATATATTAATGTATGTATATGTGTATATGTGTATTTACAGTCATATATACACATAGAAACAGATAAATATGTTATGTATACACATACAGACATATATATATATATATATATATACAGTATATATATATATATATATATATATATATACAGTATATATATATATACAGTATATATATATATATATATATATATATATATATATATATATATATATATATATATATATATATATATATAGATATAAAAACAAAAAGTTTGAAGGATATGTGCACTCTCACCACCATTGCTATAAAAAAGCCCTATTAAACATAATAGGCCAGTATATGTGTCAAATAAAGTGTTATTCAAAAAAACAATCGGCTAGATTACGAGTTTTGCGTTTGGCTTAAAAAGCAGCATTAGCCGGTCCTAACGCTGCTTTTTAAAGGCCGCTGGTATTACGAGTTTTGAAGCTACAGGCTCACTGCTCACTTTTTTGGCCAGACTTGGAAATACCTCAAATCTACTTACGTAAATTGCATATCCTATTTTTTCAATGGGACTTGGTATTACGAATCTGACAAAAAGTGAGCGGTACACCCTCTCCTGTCAAGACTGGTACCGCATTTTAAAGTCAGTAGTTAAGAGTTTTATGGTACAACGCCCTAGCATAAAACTCTTAACTAAAGTGCTAAAAAGTACACTAACACCCATAAACTACCTGTTAACCACTAAACCAAGGCCCTCCCGCATCGCAAACACTAAAATGAAATTTTTAACCCCTAATCAGACATCGCTGCCACTATAATAAATATATTAACCCTTAAACCGATGCACCCCCACCTCGCAAACATTAGTTAAATATTATTAACCCCTATTCTGCCAGCCCTAACATCGCCGCCACCTACCTCCATTTATTAACCCCTAATCTGCCGCCCCCAATGTCGCCGCCACTATACTAAATTTATTAACCCCTAAACCTAAGTCTTACCCTAACCCCCTAACAAATATAATTACAATAAATCTAAATAAAATTCCTATCATTAACTAAATTATTCCTATTTAAAACTAAATACTTACCTATAAAATAAACCCTAAGCTAGCTACAATATAACTAATAGTTACATTGTAGCTAGTTTAGGGTTTATTTTTATTTTACAGGCAAATTTGTATTTATTTTAACTAGGTAGAATAGTTACTAAATAGTTATTAACTATTTACTAACTACCTAGCTAAAATAAATACAAAAGTACCTGTAAAATAAAACCTAACCTAAGTTACAATAACACTTAACACTACACTATAATTAAATTAATTCCCTAAATTAAATACAATTAAATACAATTAAATTAAATTATCAAAAGTACAAAAACAAACAAACACTAAATTACAGAAAATAATAAACAAATTACAAGATTTTTAAACTAATTACACCTAATCTAATCCCTTTAACAAAATAAAAAAGCCCCCCAAAAATAAAAAAGCCCTACCTAAACTAAATTACAAATAGCCCTTAAAAGGGCCTTTTGCAGGGCATTGCCCCAAAGTAATTAGCTCTTTTACCTGTAAAAAAAAAATTACATCCCCCCAACATTAAAACCTACCACCTACACAACCAACCCTACTCTAAAACACACCCAATACCCACTTAAAAAACCTTACACTAACCCCTTGAAGATCACCTTACCGGGAGAAGTCTTCATCCAAACTGGCCAAAGTCCTCAACGAAGCCAGGAGAAGTCTTCATCCAAGCCGGGTGATGTGGAACTCCAGACGGGCAGAAGTCTTCATCCAGACGGCATCTTCTATCTTCATCCATCCGGCGCAGAGAGGGTCCATCTTCAAGACATACGACGCGGAGCATCCTTTTCATCCGGAGTCTTCTTACTAAATGATGGTTCCTTTAAATGACGTCATCCAAAATGGCGTCCCTTCAATTCCATTTGGCTGATAGAATTCTATCAGCCAATCGGAATTAAGGTAGAAATCAGCCAATAGGATAGAGCTGGCATTCTATTGGCTGATTGGAACAGCCAATAGAATGCCAGCTTATTTGCTGATTGGATCATCCAATAGGATTGAACTTCAATCCTATTGGCTGATTGCATCAGCCAATAGGATTTTTTCTACCTTAATTCCGATTGGCCAATCTGAATTGAAGGGACACCATCTTGGATGACGTCATTTAAAGGAACCGTCATTCATTAAGAAGACTCCGGATGAAGAGGATGCTCCGCATCAGATGTCTTGAAGATGGACCCGCTCCGCGCCGGATGGATGAAGATAGAAGATGCCATCTGGATGAAGACTTCTGCCCGTCTGGAGGACCACTTCGCCCAGCTTGGATGAAGACTTCTCCTGGCTTCATTGAGGACTTCGGCCCAGTTGGATGAAGACTTCTCCTGGTAAGGTGATCTTCAAGGGATTAGGGTTAGGTTTATTTAAGAGGGTATTGGGTGGGTTTTAGAGTAAGGTTGGTTGTGTGGGTGGTGGGTTTTAATGTTAGGGGGATTTGTAATTTTTTTTACAGGTAAAAGAGCTGATTACTTTGGGGCAATGCCCCGCAAAGTCCCTTTTAAGGGCTATTTGTAATTTAGTGTAGGGTAGGGCTTTTTTTATTGGGGGGGGGCTTTTTTATTTTGTTAGGGGGATTACATTAGGAGTAATTAGTTTAAAAATCTTATAATTTGTTTATTATTTTCTGTAATTTAGTGGGGGGGTGGTTGTACTTAATTTAGGGAATTAATTTAATTATAGTGTAGTGTTAGGTGTTATTGTAACTTAGGTTAGGTTTTATTTTACAGGTACTTTTGTATTTATTTTAGTAAGGTAGTTAGTACATAATTAATAACTATTTATTAACTATTCTACCTAGTTAAAATAAATACAAACTTGCCTGTAAAATAAAAATAAACCCTAAGCTAGCTACAATGTAACTATTAGTTATATTGTAGCTATCTTAGGGTTTATTTTACAGGTAAGTATTTAGTTTTAAAAAGGAATTATTTAGTTAATGTTCGGAACTTTATTTAGATTTATTGTAATTATATTTAAGTTAGGGGGGTTAGGGTTAGACTTAGATTTAGGGGTTAATAAATTTAGTATAGTGGCGGCAACGTTGGGGGCAGCAGATTAGGGGTTAATAAATGTAGGTAGGTGTCGGCGATGTTAGGGCCGGCAGATTAGGGGTTAATAATATTTAACTTTTGTGATGCGTGAGTGAGGCGGTTTAGGGGTTAATATTTTTATTATAGTGGTGGTGACGTTGGGGGCGGCAGATTAGGGGTTAATAAGTGTAGGTAGGGGGCGGCAGATATTAGGGGTTAATAAATATAATGTAGATGTCGGCGATGTTGGGGGCAGCAGATTAGGGTTCATATATATAATGTAGGTGGCTGCAGTGTCCGGATCGGCAGATTAGGGGTTAATAATATAATGCAGGTGTCGGCAATGTCGATGGCGGCAGATTAGGGATTAATTAGTATAAGATTAGGGGTGTTTAGACTTGGGGTTCATGTTAGGTGTAGACATAACTTTTATTTCCCCATAGGAATCAATATGGCTGCGTTAGTCAGTTTTATGCTGCTTTTTTGCAGGTGTTAGACTTTTTTTCAGCCGGCTCTCCCTGTTGATTCCTATGGGGAAATCGTGCACGAGCAGCAACACCAGCTCACCGGTAACGAAAGCAGTGCTGGTATTGATGTACGGTAATGAGCAAAATTTTGCTCAACGCTCACTTCTTGTCTGGTTTGTAAAAACCCGTAATACCAGCACTGACTATAAGTGAGCGGTGAGCATAAACTGCTCGTTAGCACCACACAGCCTCTAACGCAAAACTCATAATCTAGGTGAATGTGTTACTATATATCAAAGGTGATACATGATCCCACAATACGCACGCTCCCCCAGTCAATAGGTACCCATGGGTTGAATGAAAATGGAACAATCCACAATACAAGTTTAATCATTGTATAATTGTCAACCGCACCTCCAGCCTAGGTAGTCATAGCAACCAAAGAAAACAATCCGGGAGACACTCGTAGTCACTATTCATCCCTATAGCAACCATTCACAACACTGTTACAGGCATGTGTATTACAGCGTGGTTCGTGAGGCCAAGATCACTGGTCACAGAGGGACGCTGTCAATGCTTACTTGTTATTTGCTCGATCAGCTAAAAAAGTAGAATAAAAAGGCCAGATGTTCAGATCGACTATCCTATCGGGACACGAGCAGATCGCTCTGAAAGCACCTCCCCCTACAATCTCTAAGTATAATAACCCTATCTAACTCTAACATCCCTAACTAAACTCTTATTAAAATAAATCTAATATTAATATTATTAATTAAAATATTCCTATTTAAATCTAAATACTTAACTATAAAATAAACCCTAAGATAGCTACAATATAATTAATAATTACATTGTAGCTATGTTAGGGTTTATATTTATTTTACAGGTAAATTGTTAATTATTTTAACTAGGTATAATAGCTATTAAATAGTTATGAACTATTTAATAGCTACCTAGTTACAATAATTACCCAATTACCTGTAAAATAAATCCTAACCTAAGTTACAAATACACCTACACTATCAATAAATTAAATAAACTACAAATATCTATCTAAAAATACAATTAAATAAACTAAACTAAAATACAAAAAATAAAAAAAGATTACAAGATTTTTAAGCTAATTACACCTATTCTAAGCCCCCTAATAAAATAATAAAGCCCCCCAAAATAAAAAAAAAATCCCTACCCTATTCTAAATTAAAAAAAGTTCAAAGCTCTTTTACCTTACCAGCCCTTAAAAGGGCCTTTTGTGGGGGCATGCCCCAAAGAAAACTGCTCTTTTGCCTGAAAAAAACCCCACAATACCACCCCCCAACATTACAACCCACCACCCACATACCCCTAATCTAACCCAAACCCCCCTTAAATAAACCTAACACTACCCCCCTGAAGATCTCCCTACCTTATCTTCACCACGCCGGGCCGAACTCCTCATCCGATCCGGGCGATGTCTATCCAAGCAGCAAAGAAGAGGTCTTCATCCCAGCGATGTCTTTATCCAAGCGGCAGCAAAGTCTTCTTCCATCGGGCAGCATCTTCCATCAAGCGGCATCTTCAATCTTCATTCTTCACTCCACAGACGCGGAGCATCCATCCCGGCCGATGACTGCACGACGAATGAGGTACCTTTAAATGACGTCATCCAAGATGGCGTCCGTCGAATTCCAATTGGCTGATAGGATTCTATCAGCCAATCGGAATTAAGGTAGAAAAATCTGATTGGCTGATTGAATCAGCCAATCAGATTCAAGTTCAATCCGATTGGCTGAACCAATCAGCCAATCAGATTGAGCTTGCATTTTATTGGCTGATCGGATAGACATCGCCCGGATCGGATGAGGAGTTCGGCCCGGCGTGGTGAAGATAAGGTAGGGAGATCTTCAGGGGGGTAGTGTTAGGTTTATTTAAGGGGGGTTTGGGTTAGATTAGGGGTATGTGGGTGGTGGGTTGTAATGTTGGGGGGTGGTATTGTGTTTTTTTTTTCAGGCAAAAGAGCAGTTTTCTTTGGGGCATGCCCCGCTAATGGCCCTTTTAAGGGCTGGTAAGGTAAAAGAGCTTTGAACTTTTTTTAATTTAGAATAGGGTAGGGAATTTTTTTATTTTGGGGGGCTTTATTATTTTATTAGGGGGCTTAGAATAGGTGTAATTAGCTTAAAAATCTTGTCATCTTTTTTTTATTTTTTGTAATTTAGTGTTTGTTTTTTTTTGTAATTTAGTTTAGTTTATTTAATTGTATTTTTAGATAGATATTTGTAGTTTATTTAATTTATTGATAGTGTAGGTGTATTTGTAACTTAGGTTAGAATTTATTTTACAGGTAATTGGGTAATTATTTTAACTAGGTAGCTATTAAATAGTTAATAACTATTTAATAGCTATTATACCTAGTTAAAATAAATAACAATTTACCTGTAAAATAAATATAAACCCTAACATTGCTACAATGTAATTATTAATTATATTGTAGCTATCTTAGGGTTTAATTTATAGGTAAGTATTTAGATTTAAATAGGAATATTTTAGTTTATAATATGAATTATATTTATTTAATAAGAATTTAGTTAGGGGTGTAAGGGTTAGATAGAGTTAATATAGTTTATATAAATACTATAGTAACTATATTAACTATATTAACCCTAATATAATTAGGGTTAATATAGTTAATATATATAATGTAATAACTATATTAACTATAATATACTTAGGGTTAATATAGATAATATAGCTGGTAGCGGGGTAGGTAGATTAAATTGGGGGTTAATAATTTTAATATAGATGGCGGCGGTGTAAGGGGCTTACATTAGGGGTTAATATTATTAATATAGGTGGCGGCGGTGTAGGGAGGGCAGGTTATAGGGCAAAAGAGCTGTTTACTTTGGGGCAAAGTCCCGCAAAAGGCCCTTTTAAGGGCTGGTAATAGAGATAATTATTTTAGGGGGATTAGATTAGGGGTTAATAATATTAATATAGCTGGCGGCGGTATAGGGGGATTAGATTAGGGGTTAATATTTTTTATATAGGTGGCGGCGGTGTAAGGGGTCAGATTAGGGGATAGATAAGGTAGATGGCGGCGGTGTAAGGGGTTCACATTAGGGGATAGATCAGTTAGATGGTGGCGGTTTTAGGGGCTCACAGTAGGGGGTTAGTTTATGTAGATGGTGGTGGGGTCCGTGAGCGGCGGTTTAGGGGTTAAATACTTTATTAGGGATTGCGGCGGGGGATCGCGGTTGACAGGGAGATAGACATTGCGCATGCGTTAGGTGTTAGGTTTTATTTAGCAGATCGCGGTTGACATGTAGATAGACATTGCGCATGCGTTAGGTGTTAGGTTTTATTTAGCAGATCACGGTTGACAGTTAGATAGACATTGCTCATGCGTTAGGTGTTAGGTTTTATTTAGCAAATCGCGGTTGACAGTTAGATAGACATTGCGCATGCGTTAGGTGTTAGGTTTTATTTAGCAGCTAGTTTAGAGAGTTACGGGGCTCCAATACTCAGCGTAAGGCTTCTTATGGCTGCTTTTTGTGGCGAGGTGAAAATGGAGTAAGATTTCTCCATTTTCGCCACGTAAGTCCTTACGCTGTATATTGGATACCAAACTGCGCGTGTTTGGTATACCTGCCTAAGGCCCAAAAAACTACGGGCGACGGCAGAAATATACGCGTGTAACCTCTAGGTTACACCGTATATAGGATACCAAACCCGCGCAAATATTGGATCGATCCCCCGATTTATTCAAAAGGCCATTAAGACAGAAGTCTATAGTCAAACTGAGTACAAGTACATGATTCGCGGACATGATTCGCTATAGCATATGCTGTCGCCATTTAACATTGCACAAGCATTTCTAGTGAAATGCTTGTGCAATGCTGCACCCTGCACATTAGCAGCCAATCGGCCACTAGCAGAGGCTGTCAATCATCCTGAACGTATCTGATCAGGATGAATGCAGTCCAACACCTCAGAGGTGGTGGACGAGTTGAGGAGCAGTGGTCTTATGACCTCTGCTTCTTAACTCTTGTTTCCAGTGAGCCACAAATATTGAGGGTAGATTGCAGCATCCGTGGCTTGGTAAATCTACCCCCTATTCTTAAATACGGAATTCCAATAGCCAAAATTCTAAAATCCAAACTTTTTTGGGGGGGGCGGAGCCTACACTTAAAACGGCAAGACACGTCTTGGTGAAGCTCCATGAGTTTGTATAGATAGCAAACTGACAATATTTTAAATTCATAAGCAGGCCTACTTTCTTGAGGTTTGATAGACTCTAAGAGCGGATGATTCCACTGTGTTCTGCCTATGCTCTTTGAGTCAGCTACACTGCAGACTTTCTCACAGGCCTAGAAGCCATTTTGCAACTATACAGGGAAGCGAGTCCTGTGTGGATTATGAAGGGTGGGTCAGGCTCTGCTTCTTCTGAATCTGCTGAATACCTCCTCAGACTGTAACTTGATGGAGGAGCTTTAATTTGCAACCTTCAACGTGATCAACCACCTATCTGTATCCTTTCAATAAGCATATTGCCTTACTCCAATGTCTAATATATTATATTATGTGTATTTCCCCAATACACCTGAGGATTTGCATACTTTAAAATATAATTTCTTCAAAATAGCAGGGATGCCCAATATATTGGACAATATTGATTGCACCCATGTATCAGTGCAGCCTCCAAAAGCAAAATCATTCCCTCAACATACAAGTAATATGTGATGCCAACTTAATAATCATGAGTGTACAGTCAGGATTTCCAGGATCAAGACATGACTCCTTTAATCTAAAAAAATGGCTATTTATGACAAGTTTCAGGAGGGACAAATGCCAGAGGGTATTCTTCTAGGTAAATGTCTCTTAGAAAAATTCAATATGTATAGTATAGTATTAACTTAATAATTTCGCTAATACAAATTGTCTATTTATTGCATGCATGAGATTCTGGCTATTCATGCTTTTTGTTGTTGTTTACACCAGTCAACAATCCATTATCTGAAGAAGAATTACAGTATAATGAAGCACACAAATCTAATAGATGTGCCATAGAGCGGACATTTGTAGTTTTAAAGAGAAGAGTCCGGTGTTTAGATAATTTAGGCGGAGTCCTGCAATATGCCCCAGAGAAAGTTGCAAAGATAGTATTAATTTGCTGTATGCTGCACAACATAGCAATTAGAATACCAAACGTGAAAATGGAGATATTAGATTTGGCAGAGTATGAATAAAATACCTTAGCACCCATAGAGCCAAATGATGCAAAGGGAGTCCAAGCTAGAGCTTAGTATATTCAGGCAGTATTTGCACAATAAAATTTTCATGTACATTTTTGTATGCTACAGATGGTTATGGATTTTATGTTATACTAAATCATTATTTTGCACTTATCCATAATTTGTTTATTTTGGGTGTTCTAAAATTATTTAATTAAAAACTTGATGAAACATAATTTGCAACCCATATTGTAAAATAAACCAGTAGATGTAAGAAATGTTCTTCAAGATAAGATTATTATGTATTTATACAACTACAGACTGCACTCTTGACTTTTTTGGATTCTAAAGTTTTTCTTTGCTAAGCAAGATTTTTGTGCAGACATACATATTTTAGCACTATTAACCATGATGGGGCATGGACGTTTTTTAATCTTACAATTTAGTGAATACAAACAGTAAAGTTACTCAGTACATTACTATGTAAGACCTTATTAATCACAATTAACACTTTTCATTAATAGGTCTGAATATTCAGATAGGTCCACCAAATTTGGAACATAGAAATTGTTTCTCCGCATCCCCTTCAGTAAAGATCAATGGCTTCAGGGAAAATATGTTAAAAAATTTGGTCAGATTTAGTGATGTCGTGAACATAACATTTTCGGTTTGCGAACGGCGAAAGCAAACTTCCGCAAATGTTCGCGAACGGGCGAACCGGGCAAACCGCTATAGACTTCAATAGGCAGGCGAATTTTAAAACGCACAGGGACTCTTTCTGGCCACAATAGTGATGGAAAAGTTGTTTCAAGGGGACTAACACCTGGACTGTGGCATGCCGGAGGGGGATCCATGGCAAAACACCCATGGAAAATTATATAGTTGATGCAGAGTCTGGTTTTAATCCATAAAGGGCATAAATCACCTAGCATTCCTAAATAGTTTGGAATAAAGTGCTTTAAAACATCAGGTATGATGTTGTATCGATCAGGTAGTGTAAGGGTTACGCCCGCTTCACAGTGACAGACCAAACTCCTGCAGCGGGTACAACATCTAAATAGTTGTCCTGAGTTTAGAAATATCCAATGTTAACATGTTCTTTGCTTTTTTTGCAAGTTATAGGGAAATAAATACAAGAAGCACTTTGCTATTTCAAAACCACTTTTTTTCAAAATGAGCGCTAGTTACATTGGAACCCTGATATCTGTCAGGAATACCTGAATATCCCTTGACATGTATATATATATATTTTTTAGAAGACATCCCAAAGTATTGATCTAGGCCCATTTTGGTATATTTCATTCCACCATTTCACCGCCAAATGCGATCAAATAAAAAAAAAAAATGTTCACTTTTTCACAAACTTTAGTTTTCTCACAGAAATTATTTACAAACAACTTATGCAATTATGGCATAAATGGTTGTAAATGCTTCTCTGGGATCCCCTTTGTTCAGAAATAGCAGACTTATATGGCTTTGGCGTTGCTTTTTGGTACTGCTAAATGCCACTGCGCACCACATGTGTTTTATGCCCAGCAGTGAAGGGATTAATTAGGGAGCATGTAGGGAGCTTGTAGAGTTAATGTTAGCTTAAGTGTAGTATAGTAGACAACCCAAAGTATTGATCTAGGCCCATTTTGGTATATTTAATGCCACCATTTCACCGCCAAATGCGATCAAATAAAAAAAAAATTGTTCACTTTTTCATAAACTTTTGGTTTCTCACAGAAATTATTTACAAACAACTTATGCAATTATGGCATAAATGGTTGTAAATGCTTCTCTGGGATCCCCTTTGCTCATAAATAGCAGACTTATATGGCTTTGGCATTGCTTTTTGGTAATTAGAAGGCTGCTAAATGCCATTGCGCACCACACATGTTTTATGCCCAGCAGTGAAGGGGTTGATTAGGGAGCATGTAGGGAGCTTGTAGAGTTAATTTTAGCTTAAGTGTAGTGTAGTAGACAACCCAAAGTATTGATCTAGGCCCATTTTGGTATATTTCATGCCACCATTTCACTGCCAAATGCGATCAAATAAAAAAAAATTGTTCACTTTTTCACAAACTTTTGGTTTCTCACAGAAATTATTTACAAACAACTTATGCAATTATGGCATAAATGGTTGTAAATGCTTCTCTGGGATCCCCTTTGTTCATAAATAGCAGACTTATATGGCTTTGGCGTTGCTTTTTGGTAATTAGAAGGCTGCTAAATGCCACTGCGCACCACACGTGTTTTATACCCTGCAGTGAAGGGGTTAATTAGGGAGCATGTAGGGAGCTTGAAGAGTTAATTTTAGCTTAAGTGTAGTATAGTAGACAACCCAAAGTATTGATATAGACCCATTTTGGTATATTTAATGCCACCATTTCACTGCCAAATGCGATCAAATTTTAAAAAAACTTAAATTTTCTCGCAATTTTAGGTTTCTCACTGAAATTATTTACAAACAGCTTGTGCAATTATGGCACAAATGGTTGTAAATGCTTCTCTGTGATCCCCTTTGTTCAGAAATAGCAGACATATATGACTTTGACGTTGCTTTCTGGTAATTAGAAGGCAGCTAAATGCTGCTGCGCATCACACATGTATTATGGCTAGCAGTGAAGGCGTTAATTAGGTAGTTTGTAGGGAGCTTGCAGGGTTAATTTTAGCTTTAGTGTAGAGATCAGCCTCCCATCTGACACATCAGACCCCCTGATCCCTCCCAAACAGCTCCCTTCCCTCCCCCACCCCACAATTGTCCCCACCATCTTAATAAAAGGTTTTTAATTTTTTTTATTTTTTTTTAGCATATTTACATATGCTGTGGTGTAGCATCCCCCCTTAATCCCCAACCTCCCTGATCCCCCCCAAAACAGCTCTCTAACCCTCCCCATCTGCCTTATTGGTGGCCATCTTGGGTACTGGCAGACAGCTTTGCAAAAAAAAGTATTTTTTTCTGTTTTTAATTTTTATTTTCTGTAGTGTAGCTTCCCCCCCCCCCACAGACCAACCCCCACCACCTGCCACACCAGATATGAGTGGTGGCACTGGGCAAGTGGGCACAGTATACACACGCTGGCAGGCAGGCAACTGCAATTAGATTACATAGGAAAAAAAAAAAAAAGCAGACTGATGTTCTAGCCCTAAAAAGGGCTTTTTGGGGTGCTGTCCTTACAGCAGAGATCAGATGAGTCCTTCAGGACTGTAGTGGACACTGAATACACTAGCCTAGCTATCGATTTCCCTATTAAATCAGCAGCAGCTACACTGTTCCTCCTTTCACTAAGAATGCAGCTTCTGAATGAATCTAAAAAGGATGCTGTCCAGGAGGTGGGAGGGTCTGGGAGGGAGGGTCTGCTGCTGATTGGCTGGAATGTCTCTGCTGACTGTGAGGTACAGGGTCAAAGTTTACTCAATGATGACGAATAGGGGGCGGATCGAACATCGAATATGTTCGCCCGCTGCGGCGAACAAGCTATGTTCGCCGGGAACTATTCGCCGGCGAACTATTCGCGACATCACTAGTCAGATTATAAATTGCAGAATATTGTTAGCGCACATCGCCATAAGCAATATCGTGACTGTGCTAACTTGTCTGCATATTAGAAGTTGAAACTAAACACGTTTGCTAATGCATCTGTAGCGAGGTTACCTTTAAGCGAAAGCATTGGTATTTAGCGAGATTCCCTGTAAACTTAAGAATTGGTATTTAGTGAGATTCCCTGGAAACTAAAGCATTGGTATTTAGCAAGATTTCCTTTAAGCTAAAAGAATTGATATTTAGCGAGAATGCCTGTAAACTAAAGCATTGGTATTTAGCGAGATTGCCTGTAAAGTAAAGAATTGTAATTTAGCGAGATTCAACGTAAACTAAAGAATTGGTATTTTACGAGATTCCTTGTAAACTAAAGAAATTGTATTTATCAAGAGTCCCTGTAAACTAAAGCTTTGGTATTTAGCGAGATTTCTTGTAAACTAAAGAACTGGGGAAACCTGCATCGCCCGTAATTTCACCTCGCACAACGGGGTATTACATATAGGGCGCCAGCATTTCCTAAGTGCCGTAAGTCGGATAAACTAGCAATGTCCACAAATAAGCGTAAGTACAAATTTCTGGAGTCGCTAGGGACTTACGGCACTTTAGAAACTGCCGGCGCCTAAGAAAACTAACTAAACTTTTAAATGTCCCGTAACTGTCTAACACGCCTCCCAAAAATAAGCCCCACACGTATACCCCTATATCCGCAATCCCCCCTCTCACTCCTAATAATAAATGTATTAACCCCTAAACCGCCATAGCCCACAACGTAATACACCTATTAAAGTATTAACCCCTAAAACGCCATAGCCCACAACGCAATAGACCTATTAAAGTATTAACCCCTAAACCGCTATAGCCCACATAGCCTATTAAATCTATTAACCCCTAATCTGCCATCGCCACTATAATAAAGTTATTAACCCCTAAACCTAAGTCTAAGTCTAACCCTAACACCCCCTAAATTAATTATTATTTAAATAAATCTAAATAATATTAATATTATTAACTAAAGTATTCCTATTTAAAACTAAATACTTACCTATAAAATAAACCCTAAGATAGCTACAATATAATTAATAATTACATTGTAGCTATTTTAGGATTTATTTTTATTTTACAGGCAACTTTGTATTTATTTTAACTAGGTACAATAGCTATTAAATAGTTAATAACTATTTAATAGCTACCTAGCTAAATAATTACAAAATTACCTGTAAAATAAATCCTAACCTAAGTTACCATTACACCTAACACTACACTATCATTAAATTAATTAAATAAATTTAAAATTAAATACAATTAAATAAACTAAACTATAGTACAAAAACAAACAAACACTAAATTACAAAAAAATTAAAAAAAAGAAGTTTAAGCTAATTACACCTAATCTAAGCCCCCTAATAAAATAAAAAGCCCCCCAAAATAATAAAATGCCCTACCCTATACTATACTGGGTGAAGACGGCTCAAGGTAGGGTAATCTTCAATGGGGTAGTGTTAGGTTTTGTTAAGGGTGGGATCGGGTGGGTTTTAGAGTAGGGGTGTGTGGGTGGTGGGTTGTAATGTTGGGGGGGATTGTTCTTTTTTTTACAGGTAAAAGAGCTGATTACATTGGGGCAATGCCCCGCAAAAGGCCCTTTTAAGGGCTATTTGTAATTTAGTATAGGGTAGGGCATTTTATTATTTTGGGGGGCTTTTTTATTTTATTAGGTGTAATTAGTTTAAACTTCTTGTAATTTTTTTTATTTTTTGTTATTTAGTGTTTGTTTTTTGTACTTTAGTTTAGTTTATTTAATTGTATTTAATTTTAGATAATTGTAGTTAATTTAATTAATTTATTTAATGATAGTGTAGTATTAGGTGTAATTGTAACATAGGCTAGGATTTATTTTACAGCTAAATTTGTACTTATTTTAGCTAGGTAGTTATTAAATAGTTAATAACTATTTAATAACTATTGTACATAGTTAAAATAAATATAAAGTTGCCTGTAAAATAAATATAAATCCTGAGCTAGCTACAATGTAACTATTAGTTATATTATAGCTAGCTTAGGGTTTATTTTATCGGTAAGTATTTAGTTTTAAATAGGATTAATTTATTTAATTATGTTAAATGTATTTTGTTTAATTTAAATTATATTTAAGTTAGGGGGTGTTAGGGTTAGGTTTAGACTTAGGTTTAGGGGTTAATACCTTTAATATAGTTGCAGCGACGTTGAGGGTGGCAGATTAGGTGTCAATAAATGTAATTAGGTGTCAGCGATGTTAGGGATGGCAGATTAGGGGTTACTAAAATTTAAATAGTGTTTGCGAGGCAGGAGTGCAGCGGTTTAGGGGTAAATAAATTTATTAAGTGGCGGCGATGTCCTGTCGGCAGATTAGGGGTTAATAATTGTAGATAGGCGACGTTGGGGGCGGCAGATTAGGGGTTAATAAATAAAATGTAGGTGTCGGCAATGTTAGGGGCAGCAGATTAGGGGTTCATAGGTATAATGTAGGTGGCGGCGATGTCCAGTCGGCAGATTAGGGGTTAATTTTTTTTTATTATAGTGTTTGCAATGTGGGGGGGCCTCGGTTTAGGGGTTAATAGGTAGTTTATGGGTGTTAGTGTACTTTGTAGCACTTTAGTTAAGAGCTTTATGTTCCGGCGTTAGCCCATAAAACTCTTAACTACTGACTTTTAAATGCGGTAGAAGTGTTGACAGGAGAGGTTCTACCGCTCACTTCTTCCAAGACTCGTAATACCAGCGTTAGGCAAGCCCCATTAAAAAACGCTACTTTTTAAGGCTAACGCCAAACTCCTAATTTAGGCATATGTTTTTTGATAATTCTAGAGATTTTCTCACTAACCATATTATGTTCTGTTGTGAATACAACCTGATCTTTTTTATTGCACTTGATCATTGAATTGCCTTTTTCTCTCTCCATTAACACCTCCTGTTTACAATTAGTTATTAAGTACTTTGGATATCCCCTTTGTTTAAATTTTTCAGCCATTTGTTCTAATCTTACTGTTTGTAAATCTTTATCCTTCACATTTCTCAAGGTCCTCACAAATTGACTTTTCGGAATTGAGCACAAGTAAATGACAGGAAAAAGCAAGAGATAAATGGCTTCTATGCATGTAATACTTACCATGTAGTCTATCTATTGAAATGCCCATGTGGGCAGGGCTATGTAGGGGAAACGATACGCCCCATTAAAGATAGAATTAGTGCACATAAGTCTTCTATTAGGTGTGAAGACAAATCCCTTCCAGGCTCTGCCCATTTTATTGAAGCTGGACATTCAGTAAGCCAACTTAGGTTTCAAATCATAGATCATATCCCAAAACCTAGACGGGGAGGAGATAGGGAACTTCTATTGAAAAGGAAAGAGTTTTGGTGGATAAAAAACTTAAGGACAATACATCCTATATGATTAAATATTATGATTATGATTTACATTTGTTTTTTAATTGTTCTAAATTTATATTTAGGAATTTTTTATTGATTGTAATAGAGGTTTTTAATAGTTGCAAGTATTGTCTCTATAAATCCAAGATATCATTCTACCCCTTTAATTAAAACATTTGAAAACAGTAAAGAAAAGAAAAACAGTTTGTTTAAATTAAGTAAATAATATACTTTATCCACTAGATGGCATTAGCCAATGTGAAATGTGCTCATTATTGAGAACAAACAGGTGTAACAATTAATCACCATACAGGTGCTATATAAGGGTCTCAATGTTAGTATACTATAGCATGACTAAGGATCAGATTGATCCGAATTGTTGTTACTTTTTGTCTTCTATGTCCCTGTAAAATAAAGGAAACACTTTGATGAACTGTGGGTGCTGACGTCTTCCTTTTGGATTCCTTTTTATTATTGAGGTGTGCAGGACCCTCTGATATACATGCACCCCATAAGAAACCACTTTTACAAATGTTGTACCTGTGCTGGACCCTCCATTTTCTATTATATATATACTTTATAGATATTTTTTAAATACATGTTTTAAAAGTGATTTAAGAGATCTGGTATAGGACAAGGTGTTTTACTGGGAAGGTGCATATTTATATGTGTGTACATATGCCTGTGTATGTGTGTTTATGTGTACATTTTATGTGCACTGCACACATGCATACATACATACATAGACATATGTAAACACATACACATATATACATACATATAAACATAAAAATATAGCAACTTTTAAAATTATGGAGAGGTGAAAAGTGAAATTAAAATCCTCCACTATGCACAAAATATAGAGAGAATAACTTGTGTATCCCATTAACAAGTAAATAAGTGAGTCATTGTAAACCTCATCTACATACAACTTTACATTTACACACACATACAAATATATATATATATATATATATATATATATACACACACATATATATATATATATATATATATATACACACACAAACACACAGATATATATATATATTATATATATATATATATATATATATATATTTACACACACATACACCCACACCCACACATATATACAGTATATATATTCACACATATATATTCACACAAACATACACACACACACACTCAATACTATATATATAAATAAATAAACACACACACACACACACACACACATATATATATATATATATATATATATATAAATAAACAAACACACACACATATATATATATTTATATATATTCACACACACACACATATATATATATATATATATATATATGTATATATACACACACACATATGTATATATATATATATATATATATATATATATCAAACACCTCGTCATATACCATATCCCTTTAAATCAATGTTAACACACTTGTATTTTCAAAATATATTTACAATAATGCAGCAAATCAAAACTGATTAGAAAACTCATCTATAATATCTATTTTCTGTCAGAGAACTAGAATCAGCTTTGTAATATCGTATAATACCTTATACATATAGTTGATACAGTACATATTTTAATTAAGAACTAACATGCTGAAGACAATATAAATATTCCCCCATACTATAGTATATTTCTATAATAATGTACATTGTTTCTATATCTGTGATTAAATGCTGCATTAAACTTGTTTAGTAAAAGGTAGCCACTAAAGTGGCAGATAATATTGTTTTAAGGTTTATTACAAATTACTTGTGAACTTAAAATCAAAATTAAACTTCCAATATTCATTTAGAGCATCCCATTGTAAACAGCTTTCTTATTTACTTATATTATACAATTTGATTCATTTGTTTGGTATCCTTTGTTGAAGACCATTCATAAGTAGCCACATGAGCAGCTATGCACTGCTGAAAGCTAGCTGATTGGTAGCTGCACATATATGCTTCTTGTCATTGGCTTACCAGATGTCTTCAGCTAGCTCCCAGTAGTTAGAAGAACATTTGTGGTCTATTTGAATCATGAGAGTTTAACTTTGACATTACTGTCATCAAAGGGTGCACAGCAAACATTTAGGTTTGCAGAAGGAAAGTGCTTTGAGAACATTGTTATTCAAGTTTTATAGTAGCCGGAGCCAGGGCGCCCAGGGAGGTGCGCTAGTAAGCTCAGTGAACAAGTCCCAGATTGCGGCAGCACTCTCAACAGAGGTAGTGAAGATGATGAGTCCTGTAAAAAACAGAAACAGAGAGGCGCAAGATAGAGCAGTATCATCTGGACAAGCAACAGAACAACGAACACAAATCCTGTGGAGATCTACTCACAAGTGAGGCGGCACCAACAAAGTGCCTAACACAGCAAGTCGGGTCTGTTTAAGCGTCGCCCGACAGACACTCCCCAGGATATAAACGACCAGGTAATCCATGGTCCGCACGAACCATTCCGATATATGCAGCCAGCCAACTCAGGGGGTGTGGGAGAACAAACCAGCTCTGGATAGGTAGCCAGGAAGGTGTGCCATCTCCTCGTTTTGCTCTAATTTGCTTTCATTTGCCCTGAGACAGGACTTTAGCTTACTAACCACATATCCGGTGACTGTCTGTTCGCCACACATTCCTGGCTACCTATCCAGAACTGGTTTGTTCTCCCACACCCCCTGAGTTGGCTGGCCGCCCATATCGGATTGGTTCGTGCGGACCGTGGATTACCTGGTCGTTTATATCCTTATAACAGACCCAACTTGCTGTGTTAGGCACTTTGTTGGTGCCGACTCACTTGTGAGTAGATCTCCACAGGATTTGTGTTCATTGTTGCTGTTCTGCTGCTTGTCCAGACGATACTGCTCTATCTTGCGCCTCTCTGTTTCTGTTTTTTACAGGACTCATCATCTAATTCAAGTTTTGCTTGTGGCAGGAAATACCACAATCCCTGCCCCATAGCTAAATGCATGTTTGTAAGGTCACAATACTTTGTGCTTGACAATCTTCATTTAATTTTGATATGTTTGCCTTTGGCCTTTCTGTCGGCTATATTAAGAGTTTTGCATTATGAGGGGTGTGGTGCGAACTTGCACGTTATTGTCACCGCTCACTTTCCTACAGCGCTGGTATTACAGGTTTTTCTAAACCCGGCTTTAACAGGCAAGAAGTGAGCGTAGAGCAAAATTGTACTCCATACCGCACTCCAATACCAGCGCTGCTTAAGTCAGCAGTGAGCTGGTTTTACGTGCTCGTGCATGATTTCCCCATAGACATCAATGGGGAGAGCCGGCTGAAAAAAATCCTAACACCTGCAAAAAGCAGCGTAAAGCTCAGTAACACAGCCCCATTGATTCCTATGGGGAAACAAAATTTATGTTTACACCTAACACCCTAACATAAACCCCGAGTCTAAACACACCTAATATTACACTTATTAACCCTTAATATGCCGCCCCTGACATCGCCGCCACCTGCATTATACTTATTAACCCCTAATCTGCCGCTCCGGACATCGCCGCCACCTACATTACAATTATTAACCCCGTAATCTGCTGCCCCCAACATCGCCAACACCTAGATTATATTTATTAACCCCTAGTCTCCCGCCCCCAATGTGGCCGCAACCTACCTACACTTATTAACCCCTAATCTGCCACCCCCAACGTCGCCACCACTATAATAAACATATTAACCCCTAAAACACCGCACTCCTGCATCGCAAACACTAGTTAAATATTATTAACTCCTAATCTGCTGCCCCTAACGTAGCCGCCACCTATCTACATTTATTAACCCCTAATTTGCCATCCCTAACGTCGCCGCCACTATATTAAATTTATTAACCCTTAAACCTAAGTTTAACCCTAACCCTAACACCCCCTAACTTAAATATAATTAAAATAAATCTAAATAAAACCTACTATCATTACCTAAATAATTCCTATTTAAAACTAAATACTTACCTATAAAATAAACCCTAAGCTAGCGACAATATAACTAATAGTACATTGTATCTAGCATAGGGTTTATTTTTATTTTAAAGGCAAGTTTGTATTTGTTTTAACTAGGTAGACTAGTTAGTAAATAGTTATTAACTATTTACTAACTACCTAGATAAAATAAATACAAATTTACCTGTAAAATAAAACCTAACCTGCTACACTAACACCTAACATTACACTACAATTAAATAAATTCCCTAAATTAAATACAATTAACTAAATTCAATACAATTAGCTAAAATAAAAAAAAAAATAAAAATACTAAATTACAGAAAATAAAAAACAAATTACAAGATCTTTAAACTAATTACACCTAATCTAATAGCCCTATCAAAATAAAAAAGCACACCCAAAATAAAAAAAAAACCCTAGCCTAAACTAAACTACCAATAGCCCTTAAAAGGGCCTTTTGCTGGGCATTGCCCCAAAGAAACCAGCTCTTTTACCTGTACATTTTTTTACAAACAACCCCCCAAACAGTAAAACCCACCACCCACACAACCAACCCCCCAAATAAAACCCTAACTAAAAAAACCTAAGCTCCCCATTGTCCTAAAAGGGCATTTGGATGGGCATTGCCCTTAAAAGGGCATTTGGCTCTATTGTCGCCCAAACCCCAAATCTAAAAATAAAACCCACCCAATACACCTAAAAACTCCCCCCCCTTAACACTAACCCCATGAAGATCCACTTACAGCTTTGAAGAGCCGACATCCCATCCTCAAACGAAGCGGGAGAAGTCTTTCATCCAAGCGGCAAGATGTCCCTCAACGAAGCCGCAGAAGTGGTCCTCCAGACGGGCAGAAGTCTTCACCCAGAGAATCTTCTATCTTCATCCTTCCAATGTGGAGAGGGTCCATCATCAAGACATCGGGCCTGGTGCATCCTCTTCAATCGACGGCTTCTTCTGGAATGAAGGTTCCTTTAAATGACATCATCCCAAGATGGCATCCCTTAGTATTCCGATTAGCTGATAGAATTCTATCAGCCAATCGGAATTAAGGTTGAAAAAATCATATTGGCTGATGCAATCAGCCAATAGGATTGAGCTTGCATTCTATTGGCTGATTGGAACAGAAGCGGCTTCTGTCTCTGTTTGTTCTTTTAAAATTTCCATCTCTGCCATTGTTTACTTTAGTGTATGTATATAGGCCAGTTATTGACAGATTTGTAGCAGGGTTAGATTTGTGAAGTCTGCAGTGGGCATGTCTGGTTCTCAGAATTGTAAAATGTTAGCGCTAAATTACAAGTAAAATGTAATATGTATATAATAAAGTGTATTGTAAAGTTGTTTTACTATGCATAATAAACGTTTTACAAAGCTCAAAGTGTTATATGTTCCTTTAACTTTCACAATCACACACTTAAAGATTCATAACTAGAGATGTCCATTTATTTTGCTGTGAATATTCATTTGTGATGAAAATCGGATTTAATTTAACGAAATGAAAATCTGAATAAATGAACCAAAGGAAACGAAAAATCGTCAGTATACATTTGTTTCCTTAAATTTTTTAAAAGAGGTTAATTCTTACCTGAACGTGTTTGGGAGAGAGCGCGCTAGACCAGCTCTCTTTCTTTCCAGAGCCCTGGGCCACGCTAATGGGATGCTTAGCGCCTCAGAACTGAGAGTGTTAACTCTGCTGTTAGAGGGGCTGGGGCTCTGGCATAAGGAATAACGGTTAGCATGCTCTCCAGAGCACGGTAGTATTGTTAATATTGTAGCTACAGGTGAACTTTACTGACTTCATGTATTGTTTTCTCTCTTAACTTGATTACTGGTTTTGAGACCGTTCATAATATCTTCATAGTATTGTTTATTATATTTTTTATATAGAAAGCATACAGTATGATATATAACTGTTTTTCTTTTGCTATAGCCTGGTATAACCTTGTCAATTACTTCTTTTTTTCTATAGAAATTATTAGCCAGGATTATCTCTTAGTAGGAAGTTACTTAAAGGGACAGTTCACACAAAACATTTCTCCCCTTTAAATTGTTCCCAATGATCCATTTTACTGCTGGTAGTGTATTAAATTGTTCACAAGTAGCTCCTTTACCCCTATTGTGGCATATGAAATAGCTGATTTAGCCTGTGGTATCACAACCTATACTGAAAGTTTTGATACTGGAGTATATGCATTGAGAGACTATGTAAACACAGCCAGCAGAAGATATTACACTCTCAGTGGGTTGAAGGATAGTTTAAGTAATACAATGTTAATTTTCCATTGTTCTTTCTAAGTATTGAGCTTTGGTTTACAAACAGATATAAGATAAGGAAGCAAGTTTGTGTACATAAAATTGATAACATAATGAGATCTGATATTAGCTGGAAGCTCAATCCATTGTAATAGGCTGTGGTTTAAAATAAAAAAACCAGCTAGTTCATATACACAAATAAACCTGAAAATACAAATTCTCATACATTTTATACTCTGCAGCTGGTTTAACAAGTCATTAAAAATACATTAATAGGAAAACAATTTTACAGTGTACTGTCCCTTTAAATTTGCTTACCAGGGACCTCAGATAATATTGTGGAGTTGATCAGTTTTTTGTTTATTTTAACTTTATCACTTCATAATAAAATGTCAACAAAATGTATAAAGCACAAGAAGTGTAACTGGTAGTGTATTTAGCCTTTTGTTGTTTGTGTAGGTTCTTCTTGGTCATATTCCTCATATATAAATTAGCATAAACCAATAATACAAATATAAGCCTTTCAAGAAAATGTGGAAATTTAAATTAAAAAAAAAAAATATTTTCAATATTTCAATTTCTTTTCATATATAACAACCCCACAGTATTTCAAAGTTTATGTTATCACTTTAAAAATATTACATACCTTAGTAAAATTTTTATTGTAAATTTGTCTTTAAGTTTGTAGTTATAAACAACTGAAATTTCACATTAGAGCAACGTTTCTATTACAATATAGCATTACAATCTTCTGAACAATCAGTATTAAAATGGGAATTTAGTTTGACCTTAAATTATGACTGCACATTTTGACTGTAATGGAATATGTTCTGCTAGGTTAATACCACTAAAGAGTGCAGTTTCTTACTGACAACGATTCTTCAAATGATTATCACAGATTTAAACTGCACTGCACAAAGCACAAAACTGGATTAGAATTTTTAACACATAACAATAAGAACATATTAATAATATTTTCTTTATGTTCTTGTAAATACCATTTTGAAATACAATTTAATTTTGTTTTATTTTTTTATTAATTGTTTATACCAACAACGGAATATTTACATGTTGCTGAAAAAACGCCCTTCATTTTCAATACACTGCTTTTGTATCACCAAGCAAACCATCAATGCAAATGCCTGTAGAGTTTACTTAATATATTAGTTTCCAATAAAAATACACCAATTAATATAAAAATATTACACATTGTGCCGTACCTAATTAAACACTGTAACAACGTCATATTGTTGATAGCAAACATCGAATAAGAATTTACAATATTTTATGTGTCATTTTGTTAGGATAATACTATTTCAATGGTAATATTCTAATATTTTGTCATAAAGGCAATTATCTTCTTACACACAAATATATAAACATTCTCACCTTATCTTTATCTCCTCAGAAATGGCTTTCTTTCAAAGTCTTCTCACATCAACCCCCTGACAAAATAAAATGCTTGCATATTCTAACTGTCAATAGACAGAATATGTAACACCTAATTAGCGCCTCAGAACTGAGAGTGGTAACTCTGCTGTTAGAGGGGCTGTGGCTCTGGCATGAAGAACAACAGGTTAGCACGCCCTCCAGAGCACGATAAGATAAGTATTGTTATAATTGTAGCTACAGGGGAAATTTTCTGACGTCATGTATTGTTTTCTCTCTGAACTTAATTACTGGTTTTGAGACCATTCATAATAACTTCTTAGTATTGTTATATTATATTTTTCATATGGAAAGCGTAAAGTATGTTATATAACTGTTGTTCTTTTGCTTTAGCCCTGTATACGCTTGTCAAATACTTCTTTTTTTCTAACTTTATTTTTGTTTATTTTAACCTTATCCCTTCATAATAAAATGTCAACAAAATGTATAAAGCACAAGAAGTGTAACTTGTAGTTAATTTTGCCTTTTGTTGTGTAGGTTCTTCCCGGTTATATTCCTCATATATAAATTAGCATAAAACAACAATAAAAATATATCTTTAAAGAAAACGTGGAAATTTAATAAAAAAATAAAAAAATCTTACTTTCAATATTTCAATTTCTTTTCAAATATAACAACCTCAGAATATTGCACAGTTTATGTTATATTACATTGTTTAGTCATTTTTTTATTGTAAATTTGTCTTTAAGTCTGTAGTTATAAACAACTGAAATTTCACATATGAGCAACATTTCTATTACAATATAGCATTACAATCTTCTGAACAATCAGTATTAAAATGGGAATTTAGTTTGACCTTAAATTATGACTGCACATTTTGACTGTAATGGAATATGTTCTGCTAGGTTAATACCACTAAATAGTGCAGTGTCTTACTGACAACGATTCTTCAAATGATTATCACAGATTTAAACTGTACTGCACCAAGCACAAAACTGGATTAGAATTTTTAACACATAACAATAAGAAAATATTAATAATATTATCTTTATGTTCTTGTAAATACTATTTTGAAATACAATTTAATTTTGTTTTATTTTTTTATTAATTGTTTATACCAACAACGGAATATTTACATGTTACTGAAAAAACGCCCTTCATTTTCAATACACTGCTTTTGTATCACCAAGCAAACCATCAATGCACATGCCTGTAGAGTTTTCTTAATATATTAGTTTCCAATAAAAATACTCCAATTAATATAAAAATATTACACATTGTGCTGTACCTAATTAAACACTGTAACAACATCATATTGTTGATAGCAAATATCTAATAAGAATTTACAATATTGTATGTGTCATTTTGTTAGGATAATACTATTTCAATGGTAATTCTAATATTTTGTCATAAAAGCAATTATCTTCTTACACACAAATATATAAACATTCTCACCTTATCTTAATCTCCTCAGAAATGGCTTTCTTTCAAAGTCTTCTCACATCAACCCTCTGACAAAATAAAATGCTTGATCGTAAGAAATATCTGTAAATTGTAGGTTATTCTAGTTGATGTAATTCGTCAGAATTTTCTCAAATATTCTAAAAGTTTTGGCTTACATACAGAAAGAGAAGTTATAATAGACAGAATCTGTTAGAGGGGCTGGGACTCTGGCATGAAGAACACCAGGTTAGCACGCCCTCCAGAGCACGATAAGATAAGTATTGTTATAATTGTAGCTACAGGGGAAATTTTCTGACGTCATGTATTGTTTTCTCTCTCAACTTAATTACTGGTTTTGAAACCATTCATAATAACTTCATAGTATTGTTATATTATATTTTTCATATGGAAAACATAAAGTATGTTATATAATTGTTGTTGTAAGTTACTTAAATTTGATTACCAGGGACTTCAGATAATATTGTGGTATTGATCAGTTTTTCATTTATTTGAACTTTATCCCTTCATAATAAAATGTCAACAAAATGTATAAAGAAGAAGTGTAACTGGTAGTTAATTTTGCCTTTTGTTGTGTAGGTTCTTCCCGGTCATATTCCTCATATATAAATTAGCATAAAACAATAATAAAAATATAAGCCTTTAAAGAAAATGTGGAAATTTAATTAAAAAAAAAAATCTTATTTTCAATATTTCAATTTCTTTTCAAATATAACAACCTCAGAATATTCCACAGTTTATGTTATATTACATTGTTTAGTCATTTTTTTATTGTAAATTTGTCTTTAAGTCTGTAGTTATAAACAACTGAAATTTCACATATGAGCAACATTTTTATTACAATATAGCATTACAATCTTCTGAACAATCAGTATTAAAATGGGAATTTAGTTTGACCTTAAATTATGACTGCACATTTTGACTGTAATGGAATATGTTCTGCTAGGTTAATACCACTAAAGAGTGCAGTGTCTTACTGACAGCGATTCTTCAAATGATTATCACAGATTTAAACTGTACTGCACAAAGCACAAAACTGGATTAGAATTTTTAACACATAACAATAAGAACATATTAATAATATTTTCTTTATGTTCTTGTAAATACCATTTTGAAATACAATTTAATTTTGTTTTGTTTTTATCTTGAGGTTAATAATTGTGTATACCAACAACTGAATATTTACATGTTGCTGGAAAATCACCCTTCATTGTCAATATACTGCTTTCATATCACCAAATCATCAATGCAAATGCCTGTAGAGTTTACTTAATGGGGCCGATTTATCAACTTCCATAGGGAGCATGATGCCCCTTGTTTCCGGCGAGCCTGCAGGCTCTAGCAGGAAACAGAAGTTATGAAACAGCGGTCTAAAGAATACGATCGGGTTGATTGATACCCCCTGCTAGCGGCGCAAATCTGCAGGGGGCGGCATTGCAATGATAAATGCTTTCGGGATTTATTGATGTGCAGCGGACATGATACGCTACTTCGTATAATGTCCGCTCACTATCATAAATTTACCCCAATATATTAGTTTCCAATAAAAATAAACCAATTAATATAAAAATATTACACATTGTGCCATATCTAAAAAACACTGCAACAGCGTCATATTGTTGATAGCAAATATCGAATAAGAATTTACAATATTTTATGTGTCATTTTGTTAGGATAATACAATTTCAATGGAAATATTCTAATATTTTGTCATAAAAGCAATAATCTTCTTACACACAAATATATAAACATTCTCACCTTTCTTTATCTCCTCAGAAATGGCTTTCTTTCAAAGTCTTCTCACATCAACCCTCTGACAAAATAAAATGCTTGATCGTAAGAAATGTCTATAAATTGTAGGTTATTGTAGTTGATGCAATCATCAGAATTTTCACAAACATACCAACAATTTGGCATAAAGCCAGAAAGAGAAGTCATAATAGACATTCAGATAGATTACGATTTTTGAGCGCTATAGGGAAATTAATGACCGCAATAAAAGCGGCAGTATTCAACCTCCCTATAGCGCTGCAATTAGAGGGTTTGTAAAACCCGGGTTGCGCGAGCGATATGGTTACGTTGAGCTCCATACCTCACCCAAATACAAGCAATATTTTGACATGCTCGTCGCAATCTACATAATGTTATTAACCCCTAATCTGCTGCCCCTAAAATTGCCGCCACTTAAATAAAACTATTAAGTCCTAATCTGCCACTCCCAATATCGCCGCCACCTACATTACAGTTATTAACCCCTAATCTGCCATCCCCAGTGTCACTGTCACTATACTAAAGTTATTAACCCCTAAACCTCTGGCCTCCCACATCACTAACACTAAATAAATATATTAACGCCTAAACCTAAACCTAACTGAATCAAACAAGTTATGTTATGTATGTGTAAATACTAGTGCCAAAGATTTAATCAAACAGAGCTGTGAAATTGCTGAGCACATTAGGGGTTAATATTTTATTTTTAGTATTTGCGATGCAGGGAGGGGCCTCGGTTTAGGGGTTAATAGGTAGTTTATGGGTGTTAGTGTACCTTTGTGACAGTTTAGTTATGAGTTTTATGGTACAGCCTTTGTAGCATAAAACTCAAATACTGAATTTAGATGCGGTACAGTTCTTGTCCATTTAGGCTGTATCGCTCACCTTTTTGGCCTCACAGCAAAATTCGTAATACCCGGCGCTATGGGAGTCCCATTGAAAAAGTACCTTTTTTAAAAGTACGGTAACTGACGTTGAGTGATGGCCAAAAAGTTGTGCGGTACACCAATTCTGACAAGACTCTGTATAGCGGCGTTAGGGAAAAAGCATCGTTATGAAGCATAATACTTGCTTTTTAACTCATATACGCAAACTGTAATCTAGCTGATTATTAGAATATTTACCACCTAATGTGCTGAGCAATTTCACAGCTCTGTTTGATTAAATCTTTGGCACTAGCATTTAACACAATATAACATAGGCCCTAGATTTAGAGTTCGGCGGTAGCCGTCAAAACCCAGCGTTAGAGGCTCCTACGCTGGTTTTGGCCCGCCCGCTGGTATTTGGAGTCAGTGATTAATAGGGTCTAACGCTCACTTTTCAGCCGCAACTTTTCCATACCGCAGATCCCCCCCTACGCCATTTGCGTAGCCCTATCTTCTTCAATGGGATCTTCCTAACGCCGGTATTTAGAGTCGTGTTTCTGCAGTGAGCGTTAGAGCTCTAACGACAAGATTCCAGACGCCTGAAAATAGCAGGAGTTAAGAGCTTTTCTGGCTAACGCCGGTTATAAAGCTCTTAATACTGTACCCTAAAGTACACTAACACCCATAAACTACCTATGTACCCCTAAACGAGGTCCCCCCCACATCGCCGCCCACTCGATTAAAATTTTTAACCCCTAATCTGCCGACCGCCCACCTACGTTATATTAAGTTACCCCTAATCTGCTGCCCCTAACACCGCCGACCCCCGTATTATATCTATTAACCCCTAACTTGCCCCCCACATCGTCGCCGCAAGCTACTTAAAATAATTAACCCCTAATCTTACCGACCGCAAATTCGCCGCCACCTACGTTATCCCTAAGTACCCCTAATCTGTACCCCTAACACTCGCCGACCCCTATGTTATATTTATTAACCCCCTAATCTGCCCCCTCAACGTCGCCGACACCTACCTACACTTATTAACCCCTAATCTGCCGAGCGGACCTGAGCGCTACTATAATAAGTTATTAACCCCTAATCCGCCTCATAACCCTATCATAAATAGTATTAACCCCTAATCTGCCCTCCCCTAACATCGCGACACTACCTTCAATTATTAACCCCTAATCTGCCGACGGAGCTCACCGCTATTATAATAAATGTATTAACCCTAAAGCTAAGTCTAACCCCTAACACTAACACCCCCCTAAGTTAAATATAATTTTTATCTAACGAATTAAATTAAACTCTTATTAAATAAATAATTCATATTTAAAGCTAATTACTTACCTGTAAAATACATCCTAATATAGCTACAATATAAATTATAATTATATTATAGCTATGTTTAGGATTAATATTTATTTTACAGGAACTTTGTAATTATTTTAACCAGGTACAATAGCTATTAAATAGTTAAGACTATTTAATACTAACCTAGTTAAAATAATACAAATTTACCTGTAAAATAAATCCTAACCTAAGATATAATAACCTAACACTACCCCTATCAATAAAATAATTAAAAAACTAACTACTAATTACCTACAATTAACCTAACACTACACTATCAATAAATTAATTAAACACAATTGCCTACAAATAAATACAATTAAATAAACTATCTAAAGTACAAAAAATAAAAAGAACTAAGTTACAGAAAATAATAAAATATTTACAAACATAAGAAAAATATTACAACAATTTTAAAACTAATTACACCCTACTCTAAGCCCCCTATAAAATAACAAAGCCCCCCCAAAATAAAAAATTCCCTACCCCTATTCTAAAATACAAATATTACAAGCTCTTTTACCTTACCAGCCCTGAACAGGGCCCTTTGCGGGGCATGCCCCAAGAATTTCAGCCTCTTTTGCCTGTAAAAAAAAACATACAATACCCCCCCCCAACATTACAACCCACCACCCACATACCCCTAATCTAGCCCAAACCCCCCTTAAATAAACCTAACACTAATCCCCTGAAGATCTTCCTACCTTGTCTTCACCATACCAGGTTCACCGATCCGTCCTGGCTCCAAGATCTTCATCCAACCAATGCGGGGGTTGGCGATCCATAATCGGTGCTCCAAAGTCCTTCCCTCCTATCGGCAAGAAGAGGACATCCGGACCGGCAAACATCCTTCTCCAAGCGGCATCTTCTATCTTCTTCCATCCGATGACGACCGGCTCCATCTTGAAGACCTCCAGCGCGGATCCATCCTCTTCTTCGACGACTAGACGACGAATGACGGTTCCTTTAAGGGACGTCATCCAAGATGGCGTCCCTCGAATTCCGATTGGCTGATAGGATTCTATCAGCCAATCGGAATTAAGGTAGGAATTTTCTGATTGGCTGATGGAATCAGCCAATCAGAATATAGTCTCAATCCGATTGGCTGATCCAATCAGCCAATCAGATTGAGCTCGCATTCTATTGGCTGTTCGATCAGCCAATAGAATGCGGAGCTCAATCTGATTGGCTGATTGGATCAGCCAATCGGATTGAAACCTATATTTGATTGCTGATTCCATCAGCCAATCAGAAAATTCCGACCTTAATTCCGATTGGCTGATAGAATCCTATCAGCCAATCGGAATTCGAGGGACGCCATCTTGGATGACGTCCCTTAAAGGAACCGTCATTCGTCGTCTAGTCGTCGGAAGAAGAGGATGGATCCGCGCTGGAGGTCTTCAAGATGGAGCCGGTCGTCATCGGATGGAAGAAGATAGAAGATGCCGCTTGGAGAAGATGTTTGCCGGTCCGGATGTCCTCTTCTTGCCGGATAGGAGGAAGACTTTGGAGCACCGGATTATGGATCGCCAACCCCCGCTTGGGTTGGATGAAGATCTTGGAGCCAGGACGGATCGGTGAACCTGGTATGGTGAAGACAAGGTAGGAAGATCTTCAGGGGATTAGTGTTAGGTTTATTTAAGGGGGGTTTGGGTTAGATTAGGGGTATGTGGGTGGTGGGTTGTAATGTTGGGGGGGGGTATTGTATGTTTTTTTTTACAGGCAAAAGAGCTGAAATTCTTGGGGCATGCCCCGCAAAGGGCCCTGTTCAGGGCTGGTAAGGTAAAAGAGCTTGTAATATTTGTATTTTAGAATAGGGTAGGGAATTTTTTATTTTGGGGGGCTTTGTTATTTTATTAGGGGGCTTAGAGTAGGTGTAATTAGTTTAAAATTGTTGTAATATTTTTCTTATGTTTGTAAATATTTTATTATTTTCTGTAACTTAGTTCTTTTTTATTTTTTGTACTTTAGATAGTTTATTTAATTGTATTTATTTGTAGCAATTGTGTTTAATTAATTTATTGATAGTGTAGTGTTAGGTTAATTGTAGGTAATTGTAGGTAGTTTATTTAATTATTTTATTGATAGGGTAGTGTTAGGTTTAATTATAACTTAGGTTAGGATTTATTTTACAGGTAAATTTGTTATTATTTTAACTAGGTAACTATTAAATAGTTCTTAACTATTTAATAGCTATTGTACCTGGTTAAAATAATTACAAAGTTGCCTGTAAAATAAATATTAATCCTAAAATAGCTATAATATAATTATAATTTATATTGTAGCTATATTAGGATTTATTTTACAGGTAAGTATTTAGCTTTAAATAGGAATCATTTATTTAATAAGAGTTAATTTATTTTGTTAGATAAAAATTATATTTAACTTAGGGGGGTGTTAGTGTTAGGGTTAGACTTAGCTTTAGGGGTTAATACATTTATTAGAATAGCGGTGAGCTCCGGTCGGCAGATTAGGGGTTAATAATTGAAGGTAGGTGTCGGCGATGTTAGGGAGGGCAGATTAGGGGTTAATACTATTTATGATAGGGTTAGTGAGGCGGATTAGGGGTTAATAACTTTATTATAGTAGCGCTCAGGTCCGCTCGGCAGATTAGGGGTTAATAAGTGTAGGCAGGTGTCGGCGACGTTGTGGGGGGCAGATTAGGGGTTAATAAATATAACATAGGGGTCGGCGATGTTAGGGCAGCAGATTAGGGGTACATAGGGATAACGTAGGTGGCGGCGGTTTACGGAGCGGCAGATTAGGGGTTAAAAGTGTAATGCAGGGGTCAGCGATAGCGGGGGCGGCAGATTAGGGGTTAATAAGTGTAAGGTTAGGGGTGTTTAGACTCGGGGTACATGTTAGAGTGTTAGGTGCAGACGTAGGAAGTGTTTCCCCATAGGAAACAATGGGGCTGCGTTAAGAGCTGAACGCTGCTTTTTTGCAGGTGTTAGGTTTTTTTTTCAGCTCAAACTGCCCCATTGTTTCCTATGGGAGAATCGTGCACGAGCACGTTTTTGATGCCGGCCGCGTCCGTAAGCAACTCTGGTATCGAGAGTTGCATTTGCGGTAAATATGCTCTACGCTCCTTTTTTGGAGCCTAACGCAGCATTTGTTTGAACTCTCGATACCAGAGTTAAATTTATGGTGCGGCCAGAAAAAAACCCGCGGAGCGTTAACAGCCCTTTTACCGCCGAACTCCAAATCTAGGCCATAACTTGTTCGATTCAGCAGACTAACCAAGTTTAGAAAATAACTCTCATATTTTGAAATTTCTACATTATAAAGTGCCACCATGCAATCAATTAATCAATTAATAATTTTCTTCTGTATGGGAGTTATTTAAACCCACATTTTATTATCATGCATTTAACATCAGTATTCCTTTCTGAGCAACCAACATTTAGGAGAAAAGTGAAATTAAAATCTTCCACAATGCACAAAATGTAAAGAGAATAACTTGTGTAGCCCTTTAACAAGTAAATAAGTGAGTCATTGTAAACTTCATCTACATACAATTTTACATTTACATTACATACAATTTTACATTTACACACTAACGCCTAGATTTAGAGTTTGGCGATAGCCGTCAAAAACCAGCGTTAGGGGCTCCTAACGCTGGTTTTGGGCTACCGCTGGTATTTAGAGTCTTGTAGGTAAGGGTCTAATGCTCACTTTGCAGCCACGACTTTTCTATACCGCAGATCCCCCTACGCCAATTGCGTATCCTATCTTTTCAATGGGATCTTTCTAACGCCGGTATTTAGAGTCTTGGCTGAAGTGAGTGTTAGAACTCTAACGACAAAACTCCAGCCACAGCAAAAAGCCAGGAGTTAAGAGCTTTATGGGCTAACGCCGGTTTATAAAGCTCTACTGAGCTCTAAAGTACACTAACACCCATAAACTACCTATGTACCCCTAAACCAAGGTCCCCCCACATCGCCGCCACTATAATACAAATTTGTAACCCCTAATCTGCCGTCCGCACACCACTGCAACCTACGTTATCCCTATGTACCCTTAATCTGCTGTCCCTAACACCGCCGATTCCTATATTATATATATTAACCCCTAATCTGCCAACCAGACCTCACGGCTACTATAATAAAGTTATTAACCCCTAATCCGCCTCACTCACGCCTCAATAACCCTATAATAAATAGTATTAACCCCTAATCTGCCCTCCCTAACATCGCAGAAACCTAACTTCAAGTATTAACCCATAATCTGCCGACCGGACCTCACCGCTACTCTATTAAATTTATTAACCCCTAAAGCTAAGTCTAACCCTAACACTAACACCCCCTAAGTTAAATATAATTTTTATCTAACGAAATAAATTAACTCTTATTAAATAAATTATTCCTATATAAAGCTAAATACTTACCTGTAAAATAAACCCTAATATAGCTACAATATAAATTATAATTATATTGTAGCTATTTTAGGATTAATATTTATTTTACAGGCAACTTTGTATTTATTTTAACCAGGTACAATAGCTATTAAATAGTTAATAACTATTTAATAGCTACCTAGTTAAAATAATTACAAAATTACCTGTAAAATAAATCCTAACCTAAGTTACAATTAATCCTAACACTACACTATCAATAAATTAATGAAATAAAATACCTACAATTATCTACAATTACACCTAACACTACACTATCAATAAATTAATGAAATAAAATACCTACAAACAATTAAATAAACTAAATAAAGTACAAAAAATAAAAAAAGAACTAAGTTACAAAAAATAAAAAAATAATTTACAAACATTATAAAAAGATTACAACAATTTTAAGCTAATTACACCTAATCTAAGCCCCCTAATAAAATAACAAAGCCCTCCAAAATAAAAAATGCCCTACCCTATTCTAAAATATAAATAGAAAAGCTCTTTTACCTTACCACCCCTTAAAAGGGCATTTTGCGGGGCATGCCCCAAAGAATTCAGCTCTTTTGCCTGAAAAAAAAACATACAATACCCCCCAACATTACCCCACCACCCCCATACCCCTAATCTAACCCAAACCCCCTTAAATAAACCTAACACTAAGCCCCTGAAGATCTCCCTACCTTATCTTCACCACGCCGGATATCACTGATCCATCCAGAGGAGCCTCCGAAGTCTTCATCCAAGCCCAAGCAGAGCTGAAGAAGTCCATCATCGGGCTGAAAAGGTCCATCATCGGTCTGAAGTCTTGATCCAAGCGGGTGCTGAAGAGGTCCATCATCGGGCTGAAGTCTTCTATCAAGCGGCATCTTCAATCTTCATCCATCCGGAGCGGAGCCATCTTATTCCAGCCGATGCGGATCCATCCTCTTCTATCGATGCCTACCCAGCCACCCACATATATTGTAGCTTTTCCGATCAGCCAATAGAATGCAAGCTCAATCTGATTGGCTGATTAGATCAGCCAATCGGATTGAACTTGAATCTGATTGGCTGATTCCATCAGCCAATCAGAATTTTCCTACCTTAATTCCGATTGACTGATAGAATCCTATCAGCCAATCGGAATTTGAGGGACGCCATCTTGGATGACGTCATTTAAAGGAAACATCATTTGGCGAGTAGGCGTCGGTAGAAGAGGATGGATCCGCGTTGGCTGGAAGAAGATGGCTCCGCTCCACTCCGGATGGAAGAAGATTGAAGATGCCGCTTGATAGAAGACTTCAGCCCGATGATGGACCTCTTCAGTGCCCACTTGGATCAAGACTTCAGCCGGATGATGGACCTCTTCAGCCCGATGATGGACTTCTTCATCCAAGCCCGCTTGGGCTTGGATGAAGACTTCGGAGGCTCCTATGGATGGATCGGTGATACCCGGCATGGTGAAGGTAAGGTAGGGAGATCTTCAGGGGCTTAGTGTTAGGTTTATTTAAGGGGGGTTAGGGTTAGATTAGGGGTATGTGGGTGGTGGGTTGTAATGTTGGGGGGTATTGTATGGTTTTTTTTTACAGGCAAAAGAGCTGAATTCTTTGGGGCATGCCCCGCAAAAGGCCTTTTTAAGGGCTGGTAAGGTAAAAGAGCTTTTCTATTTGTATTTTAGAATAGGGTAGGGCATTTTTTTATTTTGGGTGGCTTTGTTATTTTATTAGGGGGCTTAGAGTAGGTGTAATTAGCTTAAAATTGTTGTAATCTTTTTATAATATTTGTAAATTATTATTTTATTTTTTTGTAACTTAGTTCTTTTTTATTTTTTGTACTTTAGTTAGTTTATTTAATTGTATTTATTTGTAGGTATTTTATTTAATTAATTTATTGATAGTGTAGTATTAGGTTTAATTGTAGATAATTGTTTGTATTTTATTTAATTAATTTATTGATAGTGTAGTGTTAGGTTTAATTGTAACTTAGGTTAGGATTTATTTTACAGGTAATTTTGTAATTATTTAATCTAGGTAGCTATTAAATAGTTATTAACTATTTAATACCTATTGTACCTGGTTAAAATAAATACAAAGTTGCCTGTAAAATAAATATTAATCCTAAAATAGCTACAATATAATTATTATTTATATTGTAGCTATATTAGGGTTTATTTTACAGGTAAGTATTTAGCTTTAATTAGGATTAATTTATTTAATAAGAGTTAATTTATTTCGTAAGATAAAAATTATATTTAACTTAGGGGGTGTTAGTGTTAGGGTTAGACTTTGCTTTAGGGGTTAATACATTTAATAGACTAGCGGTGAGGTCCGGTCGGCAGATTAGGGGTTAATACTTGAAGTTAGGTGTCGGTGATGTTAGGGAGGGCAGATTAGGGGTTAATACTATTTATTATAGGGTTAGTGAAGCGGATTAGGGATTAATAACTTTATTATAGTAGCGGTGAGGTCCGGTCGGCAGATTAGGGGTTAATAAGTGTAGGTAGGTGGCGGCAACGTTGGGGGCGGCAGATTAGGGGTTAATAAATATAATATAGGGGTCTGTGGTGTTAGGGGCAGCAGATTAGGGGTACATAGGGATGACGTAGGTGGCGGCGGTGTATGGAGCGGCAGATTATGGGTTAATAAGTGTAAGGTTAGGGGTGATTAGACTCGGGGTACATGTTAGGGTGTTAGGTGCAGACGTAGGAAATGTTTCCCCATAGGAAACAATGGGGCTGCGTTAGGAGCTGAACACTGCTTTTTTGCAGGTGTTAGATTTTTTTTCAGCTCAAACGGCCCCATTGTTTCCTATGGGGGAATCGTGCACGAGCACGTTTTTGAAGCTGGCCGCGTCCGTAAGCACCGCTGGTATTGAGAGTTGCAGTGACGGTAAATTATGCTATACGCTCCCTTTTTGGAGCCTAACGCAGCCCTTCTGTGAACTCTAAATACCAGCGGTATTTAAAAGGTGCGGGAGAAAAAAAGCATGCATAGCTAATGCACCCCTTTGGCCGCAGAACTCTAAATCTAGCCGATTGTTTGAAATTTTTTTTACAAACAACCCCCCCAACAGTAAAACCCACCACCCACACAACCAAGCCCCCAAATAAAACCCTAACTAAAAAAACCTAAGCTCCCCATTGTCCTAAAAGGGCATTTGGATGGGCATTGCCCTTAAAAGGGCATTTGGCTCTATTGTGGCCCAAACCCCAAATCTAAAAATAAAACCCACCCAATACACCCTTAAAAAATCCTAACACTAACCCCCTGAAGATCCACTTACAGTTTTGAAGAGCCGACATCCATCCTCAACGAAGCCGGGAGAAGTCTTCATCCAAGCAGCAAGATGTCCTCAACAAAGCCGGCAGAAGTGGTCCTCCAGACGGGCAGAAGTCTTCACCCAGACGGCATCTTCTATTTTCATCCTTCCAATGTGGAGCGGGTCCATCTTCAAGACATCGGGCGTGGAGCATTCTCTTCAATTGACGTCTTCTTCTGGAATGAAGGTTCCTTTAAATGACGTCATCCAAGATGGCATCCCTTAGATTCCGATTGGCTGATAGAATTCTATCAGCCAATCGGAATTAAGGTTGAAAAAATCATATTGGCTAATGCAATCAGCCAATAGGATTGAGCTTGCATTCTATTGGCTGATTGGAACAGAAGCGGCTTCTGTCTCTGTTTGTTCTTTTAAAATGTACATTTCGGCCATTGTTTACTTTAGTGTATGTATATAGGCCAGTTATTGACAGATTTGTAGCAGGGTTAGATTTTCAGTGGGCATGTCTGGTTCTCAGAATTGTAAGATGTTAGCGCTAAATTACAAGTAAAATGTAATCTGTATATAATAAAATGTATTTTAAAGTTGTTTTAAAGTTGTTTTACTATACATAATAAATGTTTTACAAAGCTCAAAGTGTTATATGTTCCTTTAACTTTTCACAACCACACACTTAAAGATTCATAACTAGAGATGTCCATTTGTTTTGCCGTGAATATACATTTGTGATGAAAATCGGATTTAATTTAACAAAATGAAAATCTGAATAAATGAACCAAAGGAAACGAAAAATCGTCAGTATAAATTTGTTTCCTTAAATTTTTTAAAAGAGGTTAATTCTTACCTGAACGTGTTTGGGAGAGCGCGCTAGACCAGCTCCTCTTCTTTCCAGAGCCCTGGCCACGCTAATGGGATGCTTAGCGCCTCAGAACTGAGAGTGTTAACTCTGCTGTTAGAGGGGCTGGGGCTCTGGCATGAAGACTAATGGGTTAGCAAACTCTCCAGAGCACGGTAGTATTGTTAGTATTGTAGCTACAGGTGAACTTTACTGACTTCATGAATTCATGTATTGTTTTCTCTCTTAACTTGATTACTGGTTTTGAGACCGTTCCTAATATCTTAATAGTATTGTTATATTATATTTTTCATATAGAAAGCATACAGTATGATATATAACTGTTTTTCTTTTGCTATAGCCCTGTATAACCTTGTCAGTTGCTTCTTTTTTCTATAGAATTTATTAGCCAGTATTATCTCTTAGTAGGAAGTTACTTAAAGGGACAGTACACCCAAAACATTTCTCCCCTTTAAATTGTTCCCAATGATCCATTTTACCTGCTGTAGTGTATTAAATTGTTCACAAGTAGCTCCTTTACCCCTATTGTGGTATATGAAATAGCTGATTTAGCCTGTGGTATCACAACCTATACTAAAAGTTTTGATACTGGAGTATAATACTATTGACAGACTATGTAAACACAGCCAGCAGAAGAAATTACGCTCTCAGTGGGTTGAAAGATAGTTTAAGTGTTACAATGTTAATTTTCCATTATTCTTTCTAAGTATTGAGCTTTGTTTTACAAACAGATATAAGATAAGGAAGCACGTTTGTGTACATAAAAGTGATAACATAATGAGATCTGATATTAGCTGGAAGCTCAACCCATTGTAATAGGCTGTGGTTTAAAATCACAAAACCAGCTAATTCATATACACAAATAAACCTGAAAATACAAATTCTCATACATTTTATACTCTGCAGCTGGTTTAACAAGTCATTGAAAATACATTAATAGGAAAGCAATTTTACGGTGTACTGTCCCTTTAAATTTGATTACCAGGAACCTCAGATAATATTGTGGTGTTGATCAGTTTTTTGTTTATTTTAACTTTATCCCTTCATAATAAAATGTCAACAAAATGTATAAAGCACAAGAAGTGTAACTGGTAGTGTATTTAGCCTTTTGTTGTTTGTGTAGGTTCTTCCTGGTCATATTCCTCATATATAAATTAGCATAAACCAACAATACAAATATAAGCCTTTCAAGAAAATGTGAAATTTAAATTAAAAAAAAACTTATTAAAACTTATTTTCAATATTTCAATTTCTTTTCAAATATAACAACCCCAGAGTATTTTAAAGTTTATGTTATCACTTTAAAAATGTTACATTATTTAGTCATTTTTTATTGTAAATTTGTCTTTAAGTTTGTAGTTATAAACAACTGAAATTTCACATTTGAGCAACATTTCTATTACAATATAGCATTACAATCTTCTGAACAATCAGTATTAAAATGGGAATTTAGTTTGATCTTAAATTATGACTGCACATTTTGACTGTAATGGAATATGTTCTGCTAGGTTAATACCACTAAATAGTGCAGTGTCTTACTGACAAGGATTCTTCAAATGATTATCACAGATTTAAACTGTACTGCACCAAGCACAAAACTGGATTAGAATTTTTAACACATAACAATAAGAAAATATTAATAATATTTTATTTATGTTCTTGTAAATACCATTTTGAAATACAATTTATTTTTGTTTTATTTTTTTTATTAATTTTTTATACAAACAACGGAATATTTACATGTTGCTGGAAAAACGCCGTTCATTTTCAATATACTGCTTTTGTATCACCTAGAAAATCATCAATGCAAATACCTGTAGAGTTTACTTAATATATTAGTTGCCAAAAAAATACACCAATTAATAAAAAAATATTACACATTGTGCCGTACCTAATTAAACACTGTAACAACATCATATTGTTGATAGCAAATATTGAATAAGAATTTACAATATTTTATGTGTCATTTTGTTAGGATAATACTATTTCAATGGTAATATTCTAATATTTTGTCATAAAGGCAATTATCTTCTTACACACAAATATATAAACATTCTCACCTTTCTTAATCTCCTCAGAAATGGCTTGCTTTCAAAGTCTTCTCACATCAACCCTCTGACAAAATAAAATGCTTGATCGTAAGAAATATCTGTAAATTGTAGGTTATTCTAGTTGATGTAATTCGTCAGAATTTTCTCAAATATTCTAAAAGTTTTGGCTTACATACAGAAAGAGAAGTTATAATAGACAGAATCGGTTAACTCTGCTGTTAGAGGGGCTGTGGCTCTCGCATGAAGAACAACAGGTTATCACGCCCTCCAGAGCACGATAAGATAAGTATTGTTACAATTGTAGCTACAGGGGAAATTTTCTGACGTCATGTATTGTTTTCTCTCTCAACTTAATTACTGGTTTTGAGACCATTCATAATATCTTCATAGTATTGTTATATTATATTTTTCATATGGAAAGCGTAAAGTATATTATATAACAGTTGTTCTTTTGCCCTGTATACGATTGTCAATTTTTTATTTTTTTTTCTATAGAAATTATTAGCCGGTCTTATCTCTTAGTATGCAAGTTACTTAAATTTGATTACCAGGGACCTCAGATAATATTGTGTTGTTGATCAGTTTTTAATTTATTTTAACTTTATCCCTTCATAATAAAATGTCAACAAAATGTATAAAGCACAAGAAGTGTAACTGGTAGTATATTTTGCCTTTTGTTGTGTAGGTTCTTCCCAGTCATATTTCTCATATATAAATTAGCATAAAACAACAATAAAAATATATCTTTAAAGAAAACGTGGAAATTTAATTAAAAAAAAATTCTTATTTTCAATATTTCAATTTCTTTTCAAATATAACAACCTCAGAATATTCCATAGTTTGTGTTATATTACATTATTTAGTCATTTTTTTATTGTAAATTTGTCTTTAAGTTTGTAGTTATAAACAACTGAAATTTCACATTTGATTAACATTTCTATTACAATATAGCATTACAATCTTTTGAACAATCATTATTAAAATGGGGATTTAGTTTGACCTTAAATTATGACTGCACATTTTGACTGTAATGGAATATGTTCTGCTAGGTTAATAACACTAAAGAGTGCAGTGTCTTACTGACAGCGATTCTTCAAATGATTATCACAGATTTAAACTGCACTGCACAAAGCACAAAACTGGATTAGAATTTTTAACACATAACAATAAAAAAAATAATAATAATATTTTCTTTATGTTCTTGTAAATACCACTTTGAAATACAATTTCATTTTGTTTTGTTTTTATCTTGAGGTTAATAATTGTGTATACCAACAACTGAATATTTACATGTTGCTGGAAAATCACCCTTCATTTTCAATATACTGCTTTCGTATCACCAAATCATCAATGCAAATGCCTGTAGAGTTTACTTAATGGGGCCGATTTATCAACTTCCATAGGTAACATGATGCCCCTTGTTTCCGGCGAGCCTGCAGGCTCTAGCGGGAAACAGAAGTTATGAAACAGTCTAAAGAATACGATCGGGTTGATTGATACCCTCTGCTAGCGGCCGATTGGCCGCGAAACTGCAGGGGGCGTCATTGCAATGATAAACGCTTTTGGGATTTATTGATGTGCAGCGGACATAATACGCTACTTCCTATAATGTCCGCTTACACTATAATAAATTTACCCCAATATATTAGTTTCCATTATATTACACATTGTGCCATATCTAAAAAAACACTGCAACAGCGTCATAATGTTGATAGCAAATATCGAATAAGAATTTACAATATTGTATGTGTCATTTTGTTAGGATAATACTATTTCAATGGTAATTCTAATATTTTGTCATAAAAGCAATTATCTTCTTACACACAAATATATAAACATTCTCACCTTTCTTTATCTCCTCAGAAATGGCTTTCTTTCAAAGTCTTCTCACATCAACCCTCTGACAAAATAAAATGCTTGATCATAAGAAATATCTGTAAATTGTAGGTTATTCTAGTAGATGCAATCGTCAGAATTTTCACACACATACCAACAATTTGGCATAAATACAGAAAGAGAAGTCATAATAGATATTCAGATAGATTATGAGTTTTGAGCGCTATAGGGAAATTAATGACCGCAATAAAAGCGTCAGTATTCAACCTCCCTATAGCGCTGCTATTAGAGGTTTTGTAAAACCCGGGTTGCGCGAGCGATATGGTTGCGTTGAGCTCCATACCTCACCCAAATACAAGCATTATTATGACATGCTCGTCGCAACCTACATAATGTTATTAACCCCTAATCTGCTGCCCCTAAAATTGCCGCCACTTAAATAAAACTTTTAAGCCCTAATCTGCCACTCCCAATATCGCCGCCACCTACATTACATTTATTAACCCCTAATCTGCCACCCCCAATGTCACTGCCACTATACTAAAGTTATTAACCCCTAAACCTCTGGCCTCCCACATCACTAACACTAAATAAATATATTAACCCCTAAACCTAACCCTAACTGAATCAAACAAGTTATGTTATGTATGTGTAAATACTAGTGCCAAAGATTTAATCAAACATAGCTGTGAAATTGCTGAGCACATTAGGGGTTAATATTTTTTTTTTAGTATTTGCGATGCGGGAGGGCCTCGGTTTAGGGGTTAATAGGTAGTTTATGGGTGTTAGTGTACTTTGTGACAGTTTAGTTATGAATTTTATGGTACAGCTTTGTAGCATAAAACTCAAATACTGAGATGGCGGTACAGATCTTGTCCATTTAGGCTGTACCGCTCACTTTTTGGCCTCACAGCAAAACTCGTAATACTGTCGCTATGGGAGTCCCATTGAAAAGGACCTTTTTAAAAGTATGGTACTGACATTGCATGACGGCCAAAAAGATGTGCGGTACACCTATTCTGACAAGACTTGTAATAGCGGCGTTAGGGAAAAAGCATCGTTATGAAGCATACTGTCCCTGAGGGACAGTGTAGCTGCTGCTGATTTAATAGGGAAATCGATAGCTAGGCTAGTGTATTCAGTGTCCACTACAGTCCTGCAAGACTCATCTGATCTCTGCTGTAAGGACAGCACCCCAAAAAGCCCTTTTAGGGCTAGAACATCAGTCTGCTTTTTTTTTTTTTTCCTGTGTAATCTAATTGCAGTTGCCTGCCTGCCAGCGTGTGTGTCAGGCTCACAGCGTATACTGTACCCACTTGCCCAGTGCCACCACTCATATCTGGTGTAACAGTAGTGTACATTTAAAAAAACAACACTTTTGTGACTGTGAAATAATAACAGACAGCTGCCAGTACTCAAGATGGCCGCCAATAAGGCAGATGGGGAGGGTTAGAGAGCTGTTTTGGGGGGGATCCGGGAGGTTGGAGGCTAAGGGGGGATGCTACACCACAGCATATGTAAATATGCTAAAAAAATTATTATGTTTTTAAAAACCTTTTATTTTAGTACTGGCAGACTTTCTGCCAGTACTTAAGATGGTGGGACAATTGTGGGGTGAGGGAGGGAAGGGAGCGGTTTGGGAGGGATCAGGGGGTCTGATGTGTCAGGTGGGAGGCTGATCTCTACACTAAAGCTAAAATTAACCCTGCAAGCTCCCTACAAACTACCTAATTAACCCCTTCACTGCTAGCCATAATACACGTGTGATGCGCAGCAGCATTTAGCGGCCTTCTAATTACCAGAAAGCAATGCCAAAGTCATATATGTCTGCTATTTCTGAACAAAGGAGATCCCAGAGAAGCATTTACAACCATTTGTGCCATAATTGCACAAGCTGTTTGTAAATAATTTCAGTGAGAAACCTAAAATTGCGAAAAAATTTAAGTTTTTTTTAAATTTGATCGCATTTGGCGGTGAAATGGTGGCATGAAATATACCAAAATGGGCCTAGATCAATACTTTGGGTTGTCTACTACACTACACTTAAGCTAAAATTAACTCTACAAGCTGCCTACATGCTCCCTAATTAACCCCTTCACTGCTGCGCATAAAACATGTGTGGTGCGCAGTGGCATTAAGCATCCTTCTAATTACCAAAAAGCAGCGCCAAAGCCATATAAGTCTGCTCTTTCTGAACAAAGGGGATCCCAGAGAAGCATTTACAACCATTTATGCCATAATTGCATAAGTTGTTTGTAAATAATTTCTGTGAGAAACATAAAATTTGTGAAAAAGTGAAAAAAACATTTTATTTGATCGCATTTGGCGGTGAAATGGTGGCATGAAATATACCAAAATGGGCCTAGATCAATACTTTGGGTTGTCTACTACACTACACTTAAGCTAAAATTAACTCTACAAGCTGCCTACATGCTCCCTAATTAACCCCTTCACTGCTGGGCATAAAACACGTGTGGTGCGCAGTGGCATTTAGCAGCCTTCTAATTACCAAAAAGCAACGCCAAAGCCATATAAGTCTGCTATAATGGCATGTCAGGCACACAGTGTTGGGGCAAGGGTCCATCTGACCACTGATACCTGGTCTGCAAAGCATGGTCAGAGCAGGTATATCACCTACACTGCGCACTGTGAAGTTGGCGTAACCCTTACACTACCTGATCGATACAACATCATACCTGATGTTTTAATGCACGTTATTCCAAACAATTTAAGAATGTTAGGTGATTTATGCCCTTTATGGATTAAAACCAGACTCTGCATCAACTATGTAATTTTCCATGGGAGTTTTGCTATGGATCCCCCTCCGGCATGCCACAGTCCAGGTGTTAGTGCCCTTGAAACAACTTTTCCATCACTATTGTGGCCAGAAAGAGTCCCTGTGGGTTTTAAAATTCGCCTGCCTATTGAAGTCTATGGGGGTTCACCCGGTTCGCCCATTCGTGAACTTTTGTGGAAGTTCGCGTTCGACGTTCGCGAACCCAATGTTTTAGGTTTGCGACATCACTAGCCACCATGCAATCAATTAATCAATGAATAATTTTCTTCTGTATGGGAGTTATTTAAACCCACATTTTATTATCATGCATTTAACATCAGTTTACCTTTCTAAGCAACCAACATTTAGGAGAAAAGTGAAATTAAAATCCTCCACTATGCACAAAATGTAAAGAGAAAATAACTTGTGTAGCCCATTAACAAGTACATAAGTGAGTCATTGTAAACTTCATCTACATACAATTTTACATTTACACACACACATATATATATATATATATATATATATATATATATATATATATATATATACACATACACACACATACATATATAGTGTGTGTGTATATATATATATATATATATATATATATACACATACACATATATATACATATATATAAATAACTACATTGTTCAACACTAGCTGAGTATTACTGAGTGAGAAGAATCACAAGAGGCTTACGTAAAAAATTAAGACCAACTATAATGAGCAACAATGAAAAATACAAGAAATGTTTTGAATGTATTTTAAATAAAAATAAGTGCTTGTACGATATTATAGTTCGGACTGTCGAATGCCTGCAAGAAAAAATTGAAAAACAAAATATTGTAGTCCTGGTCTGTGAAAAAGATTTAGACATCCACTACTCACCTGAAAATCTGCAAAAGATCAAAATGAATAAGCTTATCGATGAGTAACGTAACGAATTAAAGGAGACAAAATGCCAAAAATTTGTCCGGGACCTGGAGGACTACCAAAATAATAGAGTATACCGGTGGTCGCGAGATGACGGAATACGTGACATCACTCAGTGGCGACAAGAAAGACAGGGAAGAGGAGATGGTGCATGGAGGAGCAATCGACAAGCACCTAAGAAACCTACGCAAGGCAGTTCAGAGAATTTACCTGTAGAAGATTTTTTAGGAACAAGTTCCTATACAGATACCAGAGGGGTGGCTGCAAGCACAAGTGGCAAAAAGGAACAACTGCAATCCATCGGCATGAGAAGCAAACAAACATACAGAGGATGAAAGAAATAGATACCGGTTCTAATGTCTATGCCGGAACGTCTTTGGTTTGTAAAGATAACACTGTATATATGGACACTGTATCAGAGACATTTGACTTAACGATGTTGGGACTAAGAGAACCAAAAACAACTGTTGAATGTAATGGGAATTTGGTAATAAATATATCTAAATATGCATTAACGGAAGTTGAATTAAGTATATTGAGCAGAGGATTGTCTTTTTGCCCTTCTAAGAACATTGATACCTTTAATTTAGACAAATATTTATATATTTTCTTCCGTTTATTGAGGTTAAAAACACATTTCTCAACCCAAGAGATGTCTATACCAAATTCCAATAAGAATACTTTACAAGACAATACCAGCTTTGATTTGAAATCTTTTGGGCTGATTAATAAATCGAAGTTTGTGCCACGTACTACCAATCCTGGGGTGAAAATTTTTATTAGATTCATGCAGAATAACATAAAATCCCTGTTGGAAAAATCTAAGTTTACAACAACTAAGAATAACTTAACATACAAAGAAAGACAAGCATTAGAAAATCTAGCAAAAAATAAGGGGATTGTGATAAAAAGTGCCGTTTTGGGCAGATCTATGGTTGTACTTGTCTCAGAATATTATGTACAGGAAATATTATCTCAATTTTCATATGGAGTAATATACAGGATTCTTGATGGTGAACTACCTGCTGAAATCCAAATGGAAATTAAACAAATTGTTGATTAAGCATTTTCAAAGGGGGTCATTACTAAGAGCCAGGCTATTTTTATTATAAAACAAGACCCCATTACGCAAGTGTTCTATACATTGCCAAAGGTTCATAAAAATCTGAGGGTACCTCCATGCAGGCCAATTGTGGCTGGTACTGACTCAGTCTTTACACATATCTCCATTTTTCTAGAAAATATGTTAAACCCTATAGCTGCAAAACAACAATCTTTTCTTAAAGATACAGGGGAATTCTTAAATAAAATTTGTGGGATCCCTTGCAATGAAGGTGAGATTTTATTCAGCTTGGATATAGTGAGTTTATACACGTCCATGAAGCAGGTATAAAATCAGTACTCAACCTTATAAAACAAGAAATTTCTTTCACTACATTACAATTTAATTTAATTGAAAATTTACTGAGGATTATACTTTATTTTAATTACTTTCTTTTTCAATATACATATTACTTGCAATGAAAAAGGTACAGCTATGGGCTCCAATGTGGCCCCTTCATACGCCAATATTTTTTCAGTGAATTTGAAAAGAAGTGCGTTTACACAAATTTAAGTATTAGCAGTATTGTAAAATTTGGCATCACTATATAGATTACATATTTGGCATGTGGGGTGGGCTCATTTTAGTCTTTGCAAGAGTTTGTTGAAGAACTTAATATATCAACCAACTGTCTAAGATTTACTCTGGAATTTTCAAAGGAAAGGATCAGTTTTTTTAGATATATCTGTATATAAACATAACTCTAGACTCACCACAGATATATACAGTAAGCCGACTGATCGACACACTTTTACACTTTAAAAGTTTCCATCCTCCTAGAGTATTCAATTAAATGCCCAAAAGCCAATTTGTAAAAACATTACGTAATGTGGAGGATAAGGATTTACAAGAAATAAGATTGAAGGAAATGGCAAGGAAAGTTCAAGCAAGAGATGATATCTTAAACAGGTGGGAAAAAGAAGCTAATAATAGATTAAGTAATGACAGTGGAGAAAGGAAGAAAGAAAGAAAGTAGACTGATGTTTAAACTGAACACAGTGATCGAATATCATTGATACTAAGAAAACATTGGTACATCCTTAATACATCATATCCAACTATAGAAGAGTTTAAAAAACCACCTATTCAATCCTTCAAAAGGGTTAAAAATTTGAAAGACAAATTGGTCAGAGCTTATTTAGACAGTACAAAGACTGGCCATATTAACTATCTCACCACTCCCAATAAAGGGTCCTATCCATGTTTGAGCTGCGCTCAATGTAATTTCTATGATTAAAGGCAAATACATAGCTCAAATAAATGAGAATAGGAAAAGGGAAATTAATGGGTATTACACCTGTGACACAGAATTTGTAGTCTATTTATTGAAGTGTCCTTGTGGGCGGGGCTATGTGGGGGAGACTATATGCCCCCTTAAAGACAGAATCAGCTCCCACAAGTCAAGCATTAGAAATAAAGATATTACTCTCCCGGTATCAACACATTTTATACAAGCAGGACACACAGTGAGAGTTATAGACCACATCCCCAGATTAAGACAAGGAGGGGATAGAGAGCTAATCTTAAAAAAGAGGGAATATTTGTGGATCAATACGTTAGGGACATTGCATCCAGTAGGTTTAAATAAAGATTATGATTTACATTTATTTATTTAAATTTACTTTGTTTTTAATTGTAGAGGTTTAACTTTAAATACATTATGTAATTGTTAATATGTATTCTTGATAATGGTTTTAACTTTTGTAAATATAATATGAAAGGTGTTATAGAATTCAAAAAGATTTTGTTACTGTGTCCACTAGGGTGGTGCTCTTTTTGCACTAACTGTGATGTAAAATGAAGTAAAATATACTAAAGAGTTAAAAACTTTGCAACTAAAAACAGACAAACATGGAGCGCAAAAAGAAGAAGACCAATACTACCATGGTGCAGTATATCCAATTAAAAAGTGTTATTTATTACATAAACAAAAAACAAACTCACAAATATAACCTCAAACAATATGAGGTATAGATAAGGTGTTAGTGCAGCTGCTCCTACTACACACATGAGTACTCTTTCTATCCCACAATCTTTGACTTGTCTGCCACCAAGTCATCAGATGTTACGCTGGGGGATATTGCAAAGGCACGATCTTTCGCTCCAAAGTAGGTCCCTTCTTCCGGATGGCAAAGCCCGTATTGCCGGCAATGGATCTGAACCATACCAGAAAGCACTAGCGTCACAGTGCTTCTCAGTGGGCGTGGCCTTACGCATTTTGTGGGACTCCTCCTGCTTCATCAGAGGCTATCTTTTTTTTATAATATCGTATAATACCTTATTCATATATTTGATACACTACATATTTTCCTTAAGAACTATACTTACATGATGAAGACAATATAAATATTCCCCAATACAATAGTATATTTCTATAATAATGTACATTGTTTCTATATCTGTGATTAAATGCTGCATTAAACTTGTTTAGTACAAGGTAGCCACTATAGTGGCAGATAATATTGTTTTAAGGTTTATTACAAATTACTTGTGAACTTAAAATCAAAATAAAACTTACATTATTCATTTAGAGCAACCCATTTTAAACAGCTTTCTTATTTACTTCAATTATACAATTTGCTTCATTTATTTGGTATCCTTTGTTGAAGACCATTCATAAATAGCCACAAGAGCAGCTATGCTCTGCAGAAAGGTAGCTGATTGGTAGCTGCACATATATGCTTCTTGTCATTAGCTTACCAGATGTCTTCAGCTAGCTCCCAGTAGTGCATTTCTGTTCTATAACCTGCTCTTCAACAAAAAGATCAAAGCAAATATTATGTTAGAAGGAAATTTGTCTTCTGTCTGAATCATGAGAGTTTAACTTTGACATTACTGTCATCAAAGGGTGCACAGCCAAGAAGGATGGTGCTTTGAGAACATTGCTATTCAAGTTTTGCTTGTGGTAGGAAATACCATTTCATTTTGATATTTTTGCCTTTGGCCTTTCTTTGTTTTTAGGTTTATTTTTCTTCACCTACTGTAGATTTAAATGTAAATGAGGAAACAGTTACTAATACCCAATGACTATAATGTAGATGTATTCTGTTTGTAATAATTTTAGTAACCAATAAAGTTTAGATTTTAAGAGTATTGTTGCACTTTTTGTCTGTAAATGTTTTGTATTTGAACGAAGTAGATAGGAGCAAAAAATTCCAACCTTGATTTTATTATGCAGTGCATAGGGTTAACAGCGCTTACAGATCTTACTAAATTGGTATTATAAGGAGCATGAGTCTCTGGTGAGAAAATATTTTAAGTCCTTAGATATAGTGTAGTAATGTGGATCCTAGTGTTGTAGAGATAAATAAGATATCCTTACCAAAAGTTACCCCAATCTGATGAGGTAAGTTTGCCGCACTACTGGAGGGTATATCAAGTGATGAGTTGAGCCTAGTTAGTATATCCTTTGGTTTCGTCTGCCTCTTGGAGTAGAAGGAGGTGTAGATCCTTCTGTAATGGTCTCCCAAAACTTCCTATGCAGGTATACTTGTTGCCTCTCTACTATAACGAACTTGTTCTGAGGTTGAAGTCCAGTATACAGAGGAAGCAGTGCAGGCCAGATACAGGAACAGCTACTTTTGCTGCAGAGACCTGAAATCTGGTGACAATTATCAGGTTTGTTTAGCGGAGCAAGAGAGTAATCCCAATTCAAGACAAGGTCAGGAACCAGAGAATTCTCAGAAAGCCAGGTTACTCAAAATTTCTTCAGCTCCTCAGAGTAAGTGCTGTGTGAACAGTTAGAGTTGCTGTAAAACTTTAATAAATGTTCCTAATTTTGGAAGCTGCCCAACTGACTTTGTCTTCACAAATCCGGGGGAGTAGCGGGTCCTGACCCCAATCAGAGGCCAGTGAGTTGGGTCACTAGAAGTTCCCGGCACGTACCGATCAGCACACTTTGGTGCTGCCCCTTCTTTTATGTATAACCATTCTTATGCATATTTTAAATCAAGTCTGGATCTGACAATATTTAACTAGGAAGCGCCTTCTGTCTCTGTTTGTTCTTTTAAAATTTCCATCTCTGCCATTTATGCCAGGCCATTTATTGACAGATTTGTAGAAGGGTTAGATTTGTGAAGTCTGCAGTGGGCATGTCTGGTTCTCAGAATTGTAAAAAAGATGCTAGCGCTAAATTACAAGTAAAATGTAATATGTATATAATAAAGTGTATTGTAAAGTTGTTTTACTATGCATAATAAATGTTTTACAAAGCTCAAAGTGTTATATGTTACTTTAAATGTTCACAACCACACACTTAAAGATCCATAACTTACTCTTTAAGTCAGCTTCCTACTAGAGGTGTGCATTTGTTTTGCCGTGACTATACATTTGTGATGAAAATTGGATTTAATTTAACAAAATAAAAATCTGAATAAATGAATCAAAGAAAACGCAAAATTGTCAGTATACATTTGTTTCCTTAAAGTTTTTTAAAAGAGGTTAATTCTTACCTTAACATGTTCATTCATAATATCTTAACAGTATTGTTAAATTACATTTTTCATATAGAAAGCATATAGTATGATATATAACTGTTTTCTTTTGCTATAGCCCTGTATAAGCTTGTCAATTAGCTCTTTTTTTCTATAGAATTTATTAGCCAGTCTTATCTCTTAGTAGGAAGTTACTTAAAGGGACAGTTCACCCAAAACATGTCTCCCCTTTAAATTGTTCCCAATGATCTATTTTACCTGCTGTAGTGTATTAAATTGTTCACACGTTTCTCCTTTACCCCTATTTCTGCACATTAAATAGCTGATTTAGTATGTGGTATCACAACCTATACTGAAAGTTTTGATACTGGAGTATATGCTATTGACAGACATACGGCTAGATTTGGAGTTTTGTCGGTAACGACCCGAAAAACTAACGCCGGCTTTTTTCTGGCCGCAGCATAAAAATAACTCTGGTATTGAGAGTCCACATAAAGGCTGCGTTAGGCTCCAAAAAAGGAGCGTAGAGCATTTTTAACGCAGCTGGCTGATCGGAACAGCCAATAGAATGCGAGCTCAATCTGATTGGCTGATTGGATCATATATTCCTACCTTAATTCCGATTGGCTGTTAGAATCCTATCAGCCAATCACAATTCGAGGGACGCCATCTTGGATGACGTCCCTTAAAGGAACCGTCATTCTTCAGTTGGACGTTGCCGGAAGAAGATGGGTCCGCGGTGGAGGTCTTCAGGATGGAGCCGGTCGTCATCGGATGAAGATAGAAGATGCCGCTTGGATCAAGATGGTTGCCGGTCCAGATCGCCTCTTCTTCCCGGATAGGATGAAGACTTTGGAGCCTCTTCTGGACCTCTTCAGCCACCGGATGATGGATCGCCAACCCCCGCTTGGGTTGGATGAAGATTTTGGAGCCAGGACGGATCGGTGCTACCTGGTGAGGTGAAGACAAGGTAGGATGATCTTCAGGGGCTTAGTGATAGGTTTATTTAAGGGGGGTTTGGGTTAGATTAGGGGTATGTGGGTGGTGGGTTGTAATGTTGGGGGGGGGGGTATTGTATGTTTTTTTTTACAGGCAAAAGAGCTGAACTTCTTGGGGCATGCCCCGCAAAGGGCCCTGTTCAGGGCTGGTAAGGTAAAAGAGCTTTTAACTTGAGTAATTTAGAATAGAGTAGGGCATTTTTTATTTTGGGGGGCTTTGTTGTTTTATTAGGGGGCTTAGAGTAGGTGTAATTAGTTTAAAATTGTTGTAATATTTTTCTTATGTTTGTAAATATTTTTTTATTTTTTGTAACTTAGTTCTTTTTTATTTTTTGTACTTTAGCTAGTTTTTTTAATTGTATTTATTTGTAGGAATTGTATTTAATTAACTTATTGATAGTGTAGTGTTAGGTTAATTGGAGGTAATTGTAGGTAGTTTATTTAATTAATTTATTGATAGTGTAGTGTTAGGTTAATTGTAGGTAATTGTAGGTAGTTTATTTAATTCATTTATTGATAGTGTAGTGTTAGGTTTAATTGTAACTTAGGTTAGGATTTATTTCACAGGTAAATTTGTAATTATTTTAACTATTTTAGCTATTAAATAGTTCTTAACTATTTAATAGCTATTGTACCTGGTTAAAATAAATACAAAGTTACCTGTAAAATAAATATAAATCCTAAAATAGCTATAATATAATTATAATTTATATTGTAGCTATATTAGGATTTATTTTACAGGTAAGTATTTAGCTTTAAATAGGAATAATTTATTTAATAAGAGTTAATTAATTTCGTTAGATTTAAATTATATTTAACTTAGGGGGTTGTTAGTGTTAGGGTTAGACTTAGCTTTAGGGGTTAATACATTTATTAGAATAGCGGTTAGCTCCGGTCGGCAGATTAGGGGTTAATAAGTGTAGGCAGGTGGAGGCGACGTGGGGGGCAGATTAGGGGTGCATAGGTAGTTTATGGGTGTTAGTGTGCTTTAGAGCACAGTAGTTAAGAGCTTTATAAACCGGCGTTAGCCCAGAAAGCTCTTAACTACTGACTTTTTTCCTGCGGCTGGAGTTTTGTCGTTAGATGTCTAACGCTCACTTCAGAAACGACTCTAAATACCGGAGTTAGAAAGATCCCATTGAAAAGATAGCATATGCAATTTACGTAAGGGGATCTGCGGTATGGAAAAGTTGCGGATGAAAAGTGAGCGTTAGACCCTATTTTGAGTGACTCCAAATACCGGCAGTAGCCTAAAACCAGCGTTAGGAGCCTCTAACGCTGGTTTTCACGGCTAACGCCAAACTCCAAATCTAGGTCTATGTAAACACAGACAGCAGAAGAAATTACACTCTAAGCGGGTTGCAGGATAGTTTAAAGGGACACTGAACCCAAAATTTTTCTTTCGTGATTCAGCTAGAGCATGACATTTTAAGCAACTTTCTAATTTACTCCTATTATCAAATTTTCTTTATTCTCTTGGTATCTTTTTTTTGAAATGCAAGAATGTAAGTTAAGATGCCGGCCCATTCTTTGTGAACAACCTGGGTTGTCCTTGCTGATTGGTGGATAAATTCATCCACCAATAAAAAAGTGCTGTCCAGAGTCCTGAACCTAAAAAAGCTTATATGCCTTCTTTTTCAAATAAGGATAGCAAGAGAATGATGAAAAATTGATAATAGGAGTAAATTAGAAAGTTGCTTAAAATTGCCTGCTCTATCTGAATCTCGAAAGAAACAATTTGGGTTCAGTGTCCCTTTAAGTAATAAAATGCTAATTTCCCATTGTTCTTTCTAAGTATTGAGCTTTTGTTTACAAACAGATATAATATAAGGAAGCAAGTTTGTGTACATAAAAGTGATAAAATAATGAGATCTGATATTATAATGCTGGAAAAACACCCTTTATTTACAATACACTGCTTTTATATCACCTAGCAAATCATCAATGCAAATGCCTGTAGAGTTTTCTTAATGGGGCCAATTTATCAAGCTACGTATAGAGCTTGATGCCCCTTGTTTCCGGCGAGCCTTCTAAAGACCGCTGCTCCATAACTAGTCCTGCGGCTCTGAGGCTGCAGACAGAAATCAACCCGATCGAATACGATCTGGTTGATTGACACCCCTTGCTAGCGGCCGATTGTCCGCAAATCTGCAAAGGGTGGCATTGCACCAGCAGTTCACAAGAACTTCTGGTGCAATGATAAACGCTGTCTGCATTTATCGATGTGCAGCAGACATGATACGATACTTTGTATCATTTCCACTCGCACTATCATTAATATACCCCAATATATTAGTTTCCAATAAAAATACACCAATTAATATAAAAATATTACACATTGTGCCGTACCTAATTAAACACTGTAACAACGTCATATTGTTGATATCAAATATCGAATAAGAATTTACAATATTTTATGTGTCATTTTGTTAGGATAGTACCATTTCAATGGTAATATCCTAATAATTTGTCATAAAGGCAATTCTCTTCTTACACACAAATATATAAACATTCTCACCTTATCTTTATCTCCTCAGACATGGCTTTCTTTCAAAGTCTTCTCACATCAACCCTCTGACAAAATAAAATACTTGATCATAAGAAATATCTGTAAATTGTAGGTTATTTTAGTTGATGCAATCGTCATAATTTTCACAAACATACCAACAATTTGGCATACATACAGAAAGAGAAGTTGTAATAGACAGAATCTGTTAACTCTGCTGTTAGACGGGCTGGGACTCTGGCATGAAGAACAACAGGTTAGCATGCCCTCCAGAGCACGATAAGATAAGTCAGAATTTTCTCAAATATTCTAAAAGTTTTGGCTTACATACAGAAAGAGAAGTTATAATAGACAGAATCTGTTAACTCTGCTGTTAGAGGGGCTGGGACTCTGGCATGAAGAACAACAGGTTAGCATGCCCTCCAGAGCACGATAAGATAAGTATTGTTATAATTGTAGCTACAGGGGAAATTTTCTGACGTCATGTATTGTTTTCTCTCTCAACTTAATTACTGGTTTTGAGATTATTCATAATATCTTCATAGTATTGTTATATTATATTTTGTCATAAAAGCAATTATCTTCTTACACACAAACATATAAACATTCTCACCTTTTCTTAATCTCCTCAGAAATGGCTTTCTTTCAAATTCTTCTCACATCAACCCTCTGACAAAATAAAATGCTTGATCGTAAGAAATATCTGTAAATTGTAGGTTATTCTAGTTGATGCAATCGTCATAATTTTCACAAACATACCAACAATTTGGCATACATACAGAAAGAGAAGTTGTAACAGACATTGTTAGAATATTTAACACTTAATGTACTGAACAATTTCACAGCTCTGTTTGGTTAAATCTTTGGCACTAGTATTTACATATAAATATTATACGGCTAAATTACGAGTTTTGCGGTAAGAGCTACTCGGTACTAACTTGCAAGTTATTGTCACCGCTCACTTACCTACAGTGCCGGTTATACAGGTTTACAAAAACCCGGCGTTAGCAGGCAAGAAGAGAGCGTAGAGCAAAATTGAGCTCCATACCGCACTCCAATACCAGCGCTGCGGTGAGCTGCGGTGAGCTGCGGTGAGCTGCGGTGAGCTGCGGTGAGCTGCGGTGAGCTGCGGTAAGACATCAATGGGGAGAGCCGGCTGAAAAAAAGCCTAACACCTGCAATAAAGGAGCATAAAGCTCCGTAACACAGCCCCATTAATGCCTATGGGTAAAGAAAATGTATGTTTAAACCTAACACCCTAACATAAACCCCAAATCTAAACACCCCTAATCGCCCGAGATCGCCGACACCTACATTATATTTATTAACCCCTAATCTGCTGCCCCCGACATCGCTGCCACTTACCTACACTTATTAACCCCTAATCTGCCACCCCTAACATTGCCGACACCTACATTATATTTTTAACCCCTAATCTGCTGCCCCCGACATCATAAAGAACAACTTTAAACTAAGGATCTGAGTATAGTTACACTGCGTATGTCAGAACATTAAACACAAGTCACCTCTATGAATAGATCTTTATTATTATCTGACCCAAGTTTACATCCGAAAAAATAGCCACCCTTAGGAAGACACCCACATATTTATCTAATGCACCATTAAAGTACTTTCAGTTTATAACTCCATCTGAAAGAGCAGTAAGGTACAAACTCTCTGCGTACCCACAGTTTACGGGTTCACTTTATGGAAAGATAGTAATTCCGGTGGACTTTAAACTCTATTTAAAGCATATTAGGATATACATAACAGATTCATCTTATATCCTCACTTTCTGTTTGACCACAATAGTAGGTCGTGAGAATTATACAAACACAGTGTTATATTTGTTCAATACTATTTTCTAATACAGCCTGATAGACCAAAATAGAGATCGTTGCAAATATTAAGACAAGTTAGAAAAGCTGTAGCCGTTTCAAAAAAGTAGTGACAGATTAGGAAGTTTCAACATATTATCATGAAGATTTAGAACGTATACCCCATTACAGGGAGTGCAGATTTATTAGGCAAGTTGTATTTTTGAGGATTAATTTTATTATTGAACAACAACCATGTTCTCAATGAACCCAAAAAACTCATTAATATCAAAGCTGAATATTTTTGGAAGTAGTTTTTAGTTTGTTTTTAGTTTTAGCTATTTTAGGGGGATATCTGTGTGTGCAGGTGACTATTACTGTGCATAATTATTAGGCAACTTAACAAAAAACAAATATATACCCATTTCAATTATTTATTTTTACCAGTGAAACCAATATAACATCTCAACATTCACAAATATACATTTCTGACATTCAAAAACAAAACAAAAACAAATCAGTGACCAATATAGCCACCTTTCTTTGCAAGGACACTCAAAAGCCTGCCATCCATGGATTCTGTCAGTGTTTTGATCTGTTCACCATCAACATTGCGTGCAGCAGCAACCACAGCCTCCCAGACACTGTTCAAAGAGGTGTACTGTTTTCCCTCCTTGTAAATCTCACATTTGATGATGGACCACAGGTTCTCAATGGGGTTCAGATCAGGTGAACAAGGAGGCCATGTCATTAGATTTTCTTCTTTTATACCCTTTCTTGCCAGCCACGCTGTGGAGTACTTGGACGCGTGTGATGGAGCATTGTCCTGCATGAAAATCATGTTTTTCTTGAAGGATGCAGACTTCTTCCTGTACCACTGCTTGAAGAAGGTGTCTTCCAGAAACTGGCAGTAGGACTGGGAGTTGAGCTTGACTCCATCCTCAACCCGAAAAGGCCCCACAAGCTCATCTTTGATGATACCAGCCCAAACCAGTACTCCACCTCCACCTTGCTGGCGTCTGAGTCGGACTGGAGCTCTCTGCCCTTTACCAATCCAGCCACGGGCCCATCCATCTGGCCCATCAAGACTCACTCTCATTTCATCAGTCCATAAAACCTTAGAAAAATCAGTATTGAGATATTTCTTGGCCCAGTCTTGACGTTTCAGCTTGTGTGTCTTGTTCAGTGGTGGTCGTCTTTCAGCCTTTCTTACCTTGGCCATGTCTCTGAGTATTGCACACCTTGTGCTTTTGGGCACTCCAGTGATGTTGCAGCTCTGAAATATGGCCAAACTGGTGGCAAGTGGCATCTTGGCAGCTGCACGCTTGACTTTTCTCAGTTCATGGGCAGTTATTTTGCGCCTTGGTTTTTCCACACGCTTCTTGCAACCCTGTTGACTATTTTTAATGAAACGCTTGATTGTTCGATGATCACGCTTCAGAAGCTTTGCAATTTTAAGAGTGCTGCATCCCTCTGCAAGATATCTCACTATTTTTGACTTTTCTGAGCCTGTCAAGTCCTTCTTTTGACCCATTTTGCCAAAGGAAAGGAAGTTGCCTAATAATTATGCACACCTGATATAGGGTGTTGATGTCATTAGACCACACCCCTTCTCATTACAGAGATGCACATCACCTAATATGCTTAATTGGTAGTAGGCTTTCGAGCCTATACAGCTTGGAGTAAGACAACATGCATAAAGAGGATGATGTGGTCAAAATACTCATTTGCCTAATAATTCTGTACTCCCTGTAGTTTACAAAACACATAGATATGGCAATTCCACTCTGATTTATTTTCAAATGTACATACATATAAAGCTAAAGCCAAATACGGACATATCAGGTTCTAGCTGAAACCGGCATTCACAACAAAGCTGACAAATCTATTACATTAACCAGAAGCCAAAGCGGAAGACATTATTACACTTCCAGTTACACTCCATAGCGTAACGGAGTAACCCGATCCGTATCCCAGGAGTCAGGGCGGAAGTCGGCTGTGTAAACATCCGGTGTCTTCCGATTTGAGCGCTTCTGATCATATAAGGACAAGGTTGATCTAATCACCGATGAAGTAAGCATACACTTCCTAATAATAACAACAACACAAGAAGGAGAGTTAGTTCGCAGACAGTAAATAAATTAACACTACACAGAAAGGAAGTAAAGAACCACTGTAGAAGAGTACCGGAACGATTGTTAAACAACTTATAAGAACAACCAGGCCATTTTCTAGATCGATACAAAGAATAGAGGTCATAATAGATCTTGTAATTCACAACTAATACAGGTTGGATTGGAATATGATAGAAACCACAGGAAGCATCCCAGAGATGCAATGGGGCAAACAGGAAAGGGAAGTCACCAATTGTTTTCTCACACTCTCTATTTAAAGCTCCCAGGTATCACTACACAGTATAGTCTTGAGAAAGGCCTAATTTAGGCCGAAACGCGTTGGCATACAGGTGAGCTTGATTTTAATTACCATTATTATCTATTGTATACAGTGTTGCACTATTTTGTTTTTCTTTGTTTTCTTTTAGGTTTTTCGTCGCTATATGGTACCTTAAACTCACTGGGCACAGAGTTTGTCCTAATCTCCTATTTTTGTACACAGTTTATACACACGTTTTTATTTTTGAATTGCTTCATTCATTATTTCACTAAAGTGGACTTCATTTTCATTTTTATTCTTATTTTTTATTCTATTTTTATTTTTATTATTATGGACTTTATGGATTTTGCCTAAAGGTTGGATTATCTTTTATATATATTCATTCTTTCTACAACCCCACTCAACATCTATATCTGATTATAGATCACAATACTACCCACCAGTCACGTTGGAGGACACACCCACGGTCTCACATGAACAATCACTTTCCACATTTTTTCACTAATTTTTTCACTAATTTTTGATTGTCTTTGTTATTTTGGAATCATCATTTGTTTTATGACTTTGCATTTAAGTATCAGCATTTGGGTTTTGATTTTGCTTTGAAACTTACCACACTTGTGTATCACCATCAAGGAGTGTCACCGCTCCAACTGTATACCGCATCTCCCAGGAGTTTTTAATTTCATTGTGTATTTATGTTTTTAGATAAGTTAGACATGGATCCATGCATTTAATTTTATTGTGCAATTTTATTGTGTTATTTTTATTGTGATATTTGTTTATGTTTAGCCTTTATAGAAGGTATTAAATTGTAAGATTTAGCTCCCATTCCTTTAGCCTTTTAAGCTCTTTTAGCGCTTACTCTCACCTTTTCGTATTAGTAACCCTTCAAGTCAGCTTCCTACTAGAGGTGTGCATTTGTTTCGCCGTGACTATACATTTGTGATGAAAATTGGATTTAATTTAACAAAATAAAAATCTGAATAAATGAACCAAAGAGAACGCAAAATTGTCAGTATACATTTGTTTCCTTAAAGTTTTTTGAAAGAGGTTAATTCTTACCTTAAAGTGTTCATTCATAATATCTTAATAGTATTGTTAAATTATATTTTTCATATAGAAAGCATATAGTATGATATATAACTGATTTATTTTGCTATAGCCCTGTATAAGCTTGTCAATTAGTTCTTTTTTCTATAGAATTTATTAGCCAGTCTTATCTCTTAGTAGGAAGTTACTTAAAGGGACAGTTCACCCAAAACATGTCTCCCCTTTAAATTATTCCCAATGATCTATTTTACCTGCTGTAGTGTATTAAATTGTTCACACGTTTCTCCTTTACCCCTATTTCTCCACATTAAATTGCTGATTTAGACTGTGGTATCACAACCTATACTGAAAGTTTTGATACTGGAGTATATGCTATTGACAGACTATGCAAACACAGACAGCAGAAGAAATTACACTCTCAGCGGGTTGCAGGATAGTTTAAAGGGACACTGAACCCAAATTTTTTCTTTCGTGATTCAGCTAGAGCATGACATTTTAAGCAACTTTCTAATTTACTCCTATTATCAAATTTTCTTTATTCTCTTGGTATCTTTTTTTGAAATGCAAGAATGTAAGTTAAGATGCCGGCCCATTCTTGGTGAACAACCTGGGTTGTCCTTACTGATTGGTGGATAAATTAATCCACCAATAAAAAAGTGCTGTCCAGAGTTCTGAACCTAAAAAAAGCTTAGATGCCTTCTTTTTCAAATAAGGATAGAAAGAGAATGATGAAAAATTGATAATAGGAGTAAATTAGAAAGTTGCTTAAAATTGCCTGCAATATCTGAATCTTTAAAGAAAAAATTGGGTTCAGTGTCCCTTTAAGTAATAAAATGCTAATTTCCCATTGTTCTTTCTAAGTATTGAGCTTTGGTTTACAAACAGATATAATATAAGGAAGCAAGTCTGTGTACATAAAAGTGATAAAATAATGAGATCTGATATTATAATGCTGGAAAAACACCATTTATTTACAATACACTGCTTTTATATCACCTAGCAAATCATCAATGCAAATTCCCTGTAGAGTTTTCTTAATGGGGCCGATTTATCAAGCTCCGTATAGAGCTCGATGCCCCTTGTTTCCGGCGAGCCTTCTAAAGACTGCTGCTCCTTTAACTAGTCCGGCGGCTCTGGGGCTGAGGACAGAATACGATCTGGTTGATTGACACCCCTTGCTAGCGGCCGATTGTCCGCAAATCTGCAAAGGGTGGCATTGCACCAGCAGTTCACAAGAACTTCTGGTGCAATCATAAACGCTGTCGGCATTTATCGATGTGCAGCAGACATGATACGCTACTTTGTATCATTTCCACTCACACTATCATTAATATACCCCAATATATTAGTTTCCAAAAAAAATGCACCAATTAATATAAAAATATTACACATTGTGCCGTACCTAATTAAACACTGTAACAGCGTCATATTGTTGATAGCAAATATCGAATAAGAATTTACAATATTTTATGTGTCATTTTGTTAGGATAATACGATTTCAATGGTAATTCTAATATTTTGTCATAAGGCAATTATCTTCTTACACACAAATATATAAACATTCTCACCTTTCTTAATCTCCTCAGAAATGGCTTTCTTTCAAAGTCTTCTCACATCAACCCTCTGACAAAATAAAATGCTTGATCGTAAGAAATATCTGTAAATTGTAGGTTATTCTATTTGATGCAATCGTCAGAATTTTCTCAAATATTCTAAAAGTTTTGGCTTACATACAGAAAGAGAAGTTATAATAGACAGAATCTGTTAACTCTGCTGTTAGAGGGGCTGGGACTCTGGCATGAAGAACACCAGGTTATCACGCCCTCCAGAGCACGATAAGATAAGTATTGTTATAATTGTAGCTACAGGGAAAATTTTCTGACGTCATGTATTGTTTTCTCTCTCAACTTAATTACTGGTTTTGAGATCATTCATAATATCTTTTTAGTATTGTTATATTATATTTTGTCATAAAGGCAATTATCTTCTTACACACAAATATATAAACATCCTCACCTTTCTTAATCTCCTCAGAAATGGCTTTCTTTCAAAGTCTTCTCACATCAACCCCCTGACAAAATAAAATGCTTGATCGTAAGAAATATCTGTAAATTGTAGGTTATTCTAGTTGATGCAATCGTCAGAATTTTCACAAACATATCAACAATTTGGCATACATACAGAAAGAGAAGTTGTAATAGACATTGTTAGAATATTTAACACTTAATGCACTGAACAATTTCACAGCTCTGTTTGGTTAAATCTTTGGCACTAGTATTTACACATAAATAATATACGTCTAGATTACGAGTTTTGTGGTAAGAGCTGCTCGGTACTAACTTGCAAGTTATTGTCACCGCTCACTTACCTACAGCGCTGGTTATACAGGTTTACAAAAACCCGGCGTTAGCAGGCAAGAAGAGAGCGTAGAGTAAAATTGAGCTCCATACTGCACTCCAATACCAGCGCTGCGGTGAGCTGCGGTAAGACATTAATGGGGAGAGCCGGCTGAAAAAAAGCCTAACACCGGCAATAAAGGAGCATAAAGCTCCGTAACGCAGACCCATTAATGTCTATGGGGAAAGAAAATGTATGTTTAAACCTAACACCCTAACATAAACCCCGAATCTTAACACCCCTAATCTCCGACACCTACATTATATTTATTAACCCCTAATCTGCTGCCCCCGACATCGCTGCCACTTACCTACACTTATTAACCCCTAATCTGCCACCCCTAACATTGCCGACACCTACATTATATTTTTTAACCCCTAATCTGCTGCCCCTGACATCTCTGATACCTACATTACACTTATAAACCCGTAATCTGCCGCCCTGACATTGCCGACACCTACATTATATTCATTAACAGGGAAAATTTTTAATGCATAGCAGAAGAAAAGTATGTACACAATTAGCACTCGACAACACAAAGGAAAGAATTATAACTAAGCGAAGGGGTTCTCAAGGAACATAGGAAATCCTCCAGTAAATGGGGTAAAACAACTTTTATTATTTATTATAAAATTAAATAACAATTATTAAAAACACAGAGAATAAACGGGGGTGCAACCATACCCTAAATTAATACTCAGGTACGGGGGAGTAGCCCACAGGAGCTAATGCCTCTGCAGCGGGGTAAGGGTGCATTGTAGTGATGGGAAGAATGAGCATATAGTACATAGGTGGCTGGTAAATCAAACTAAGCTAGGGTTAATTATATTCCAAAGGTAGAGTATGCACATCCAGTGGAGGATATTAATAATGGTACATAATAATATATTATATTGAATCGAGCAATGTAGCAATAGAGTGCGATACTTGTATCAACTCCAAAGGAAGAGTGATTGCTACCAAAGGGAAGTGTCCATACTATTGCCAAATAATATCTATAATATAATTGTTGTGATATGAGTAAATAGACACTATAGGATTGTCACTTCATAGTGCCACTAATATCATACTGGGGCTGAACTAGGGATCAGAGACTATCTGGGTAAACCACTGTGGCAATTGACTGGTATCTCCACATATAATATAATATCAATGTACAACTTGAATAAGTAGAGATAGATAGTCTATCCTTAGTTTTTTAATACCACCAGCTTAGCAGTTTCCCTGAAATAATGCTCAAGGTTGTGAGCTTGAAGAATGATAGAATATAACAGTTATATTCTATAATTATTCAAGCTAACAACCTTGATCATTAATGTACCTGAGTATTCATTTAGGGTATGTTTGCACCCCTGTTTATTCTCTGTTTTTTTAATAATTGTTATTTTAATTTTATAATAAATAATAAAAGTTAAGTTTTACCACCATTTACTGGAGGATTTCCTATGTTCCTTGGGAACACCTTTGCCTAGTTATATTTTTTTCCTTTGTGTTGTGGAGTGCTAATTGTGGACATACTTTTCTTCTGCTATGCATTAGAAATGTTCCATGTGCTTGTCTCTGTTTATGTACAGCACCCGGATCCCTGATTAGCATTACTTATTAACCCTTATTACTTACACTAGGGTGTAATCTAATCCAATAAGAGGGTAACAACAACAGTAGTGCCGTTGTTTCTTTTCTTGTGTATCTATTATATTTATTAACCCCTAATCTGCTGCCCCTACCTACACTTATTAACCCCTAATCTGTCACCCCTAACATTGCTGAAACCTACATTATATTTTTTAACCCCTAATCTGCCGCCGCCGACACCTACATTACACTTATTAACCCCTAATCTGCCCCGCTGACATCGCCGACACCTACATTATACTTATTAACCACTAATCTGCTGCCCCCAACATCGCCGCCACCTACATAATGTTATTAACTCCTAATCTCCCGCCCCCAATGTCGCCGCAACCTACCTACACTTATTAATCCCTAATCTGCCACCCCCAACGTTGCCGCCACCTACCTACACTTATTAACCCCTAATATGCCGCCCCCCCAACGTCGCTGCCACTATACTAAATTTATTAACCCCTAAACCTCACCCTAAGTTTAACACTAACCCTAACACCCACTAACTTTAATGTAATTAAAATAAATCTAAATAAAACCTAATATTAATAACTAAATAATTCCTATTTAAAACTAAACACTTACCTATAAAATAAACCCTAAACATTGTATATATCTTAGGTTTTATTTTTATTTCACAGCTAAGTTTGTATTTATGTTAACTAGGTAGAATAGTTACTAAATAGTTATTAATGGTTTATTAACTACCTAGCTAAAATAAATACAAATTTACCTGTGAAATAAAACCTAAACTGTCTTACACTAACACCTAAGCTTACACTACAATTAAATCAATTACATAAATAAAATACAATTATTTAGATTACAAGTTTTGCGTTATGAGGGGTGCGGTGCTAACTTGCAAGTTATTGTCACTGCTCACTTTCCTACAGCGCTAGTATTACAGGTTTACAAAAACCCGGCGTTATCAGGCAAAAAGTGAGCGTAGAGTAAAATTAAGCTCCATACCGCACTCCAATACCAACGCTGCTGAAAGCCGCGGTGAGCTGGTTTTATGTGCTTGTGCACGATTTCCCCTTAGACATCAATGGGGAGAGCCGGCTAAAAAAATTCTAACACCTGCAAAAAAGCAGCGTAAAGCTCAGTAATGCAGCCCCATTGATTCCTATGGGGAAACAAAATTTATGTTTACACCTAACACCCTAACATGAACCCCAAGTATAAACACCCCTAATCTGCCACCCCTGACATTGCTGACACCTACATTACACTTAATAACCCCTAATCTTCCACCCCCGACATCACCAGCACCTACATTATACTTATTAACCCCTAATCTGCCGCTCTGGACATCGCTGCCACTATAATAAACATTTTAATCCCTAAACCGCTGCACTCCTGCATCACAAACACTAGTTCAATATTATTAACCCCTAATCTGCCGCCCCTAACATCGCCGCCACCTACCTACATTAATTAACCCCTAATCTGCCTCCCTCCAATGTCACCGCCACTATACTAAATTTATTAACCCCCTAAACCTAAGTCTAACCCTAACCCTAACACCCCCTAACTTAAATATAATTAAAATAAATCTAAATAAAACCTACTATCATTACCTAAATGATTCCTTTTTAAAACTAAATACTTACCTATAAAATAAACCCTAAGCTAGCTACAATATAACTTATAGTTACATTGTATCTAGCATAGGGTTTATTTTTATTTTACAGGCAAGTTTGTATTTATTTTAACTAGGTAGAATAGTTACTAAATAGTTATTAACTATTTACTAACTACCTAGCTAAAATAAATATTTTACCTGTAAAATAAAACCTAACCTGTCTTACACTAACATCTAACCTTACACTACAATTAAATAAATTGCATAAATTAAATACAATTACCTAAATTACAAAAAAACAAAACAATAAATTACACAAAATAAAAAAAGAAATTATCAGATATTTAAACTAATTACACCTAATCTAATAGCCCTATCAAAATAGAAAAGCCCCCCCAAAATAAAAAAAAAACATAGCCTAAACTAAACTGCCAATAGCCCTTAAAGGGCCTTTTGCAGGGCATTGCCCCAAAGAAATCAGCTCTTTTACCTGTAAAAAAAAATACAAACAACCCCCCAACAGTAAAACCCACCACCCACACAGCCAACCCCCCCAAATAAAATCCTAACTAAAAACACCTAAGCTCCCCATTGCCCTGAAAAGGGCATTTGGATGGGCACTTTTTCAAGTGCCCAAACCCTAATCTAAAAATAAAACCCACCCAATAATCCCTTAAAAAAAACCTAACACTAACCCCCGAAGATCCACTTACAGTTTTGAAGACCGGACATCCATCCTCAATGAAGCCAGGAGAAGTCTTCATCCAAGTGGCAAGAAGTCCTCAACGAAGCTGGGAGAAGTCTTCATCTAAGCAGAAGTGGTCCTCCAGACGTGCAGTAGTCTTCATCCAGACGGAATCTTCTATCTTCATCCATCCGGCGCGGAGTGGCTCCATCTTCAAGACATCCGGCGCAGAGCATCCTCTTCAATCACCGTCTTCTTGCAGAATGAAGGTTCCTTTAAATGATGTCATCCAAGATGGCGTCCCTTGAATTCCGATTGGCTGATAGAATTCTATCAGCCAATCGGAAATTAAATGGGTAAAAATCCTATTGGCTGATGCAATCAGCCAATAGGATTGAGCTTCAATCCTATTGGCTGATCCAATCAACCAATAGGATTGAGCTCGCATTCTATTGGCTGTTCCAATCAGCCAATAGGATTTTTTCACCTTTAATTCTAATTGACTGATTTCTATCAGCCAATTAGAATTCAAATGACGCCATCTTGGATGACGTAATTTAAAGGAGAATTCATTGTTCAAGAAAACGTCGATAGAAGAGGATGCTCCACACCAGATGTTTTGAAGATTGATCCGCTCCACGCCAGATGGATGAAGATAGAAGATGCCATCTGGATGAAGACTTCTGCCCGGTTGGATGAAGACTTCTGCCCGGTTGGATGAAGACTTCTTCATGGTTGGATGAGGACTTCTGCCGGCTTTGTTGAGCATGGATGTCGGGTCTTCAAAAACTGTAAGTGGATCTTCAGGGGTTAGTGTTAGGTTTTTTTAAGGATTTATTGGGTGGGTTTTATTTTTAGAGTAGGGTTTGGTTGAAAAAAGAGCTAAATGCCCTTTTAAGGGCAATGCCCACCCAAATGCCCTTCTCAGGGCAATGGGGAGCTTAGGTTTTTTAGTTAGGATTTTATTTGGGGGGTTGGTTGTGTGGGTGGTGGGTTTTACTGTTGGAAGGTTGTTTGTATTTTATTTTACAGGTAAAAGAGCTGATTTCTTTGGGGCAATTCCCCGCAAAAGGCCCTATGGGCCTAGGGCTATTAGATTAGGTGTAATTAGTTTAAATATCTGATAATTTCTTTTTTTATTTTGTAATTTAGTTTATTGTATTTAATTTCTGTAATTGATTTAATTGTAGTGTAAAATTATGTGTTAGTGTAAGACAGGTTAGGTTTTATTTTACAGGTAAATTTGTATTTATTTTAGCTAGGTAGTTAGTAAATAGTTAATAACTATTTAGTAACTATTCTACCTAGTTAAAATAAATGCAAACTTGCCTGTGAAACAAACATAAACCCTAAGCTAGATACAATATAACTATTAGTTATATTGTAGCTAGTTTAGGGTTTATTTTATAGGTAAGTGTTTTGTTTTAAATAGGAATTATTTAGTTATTAATATTGGGTTTTATTTAGATTTATTTTAATTACATTAAAGCTAGTGGGTGTTAGGGTTAGGGCTAGACTTAGGGTTAGGTTTGTGGGTAAATACATTTTAGTATAGTGGCGGCGACGTTGGGGGCGGCAGATTAGGGGTTAATACATTTAGGTAGGTGATGGCGATGTTAGGGGCTGCAGATTAGGGGTTAATAATATTTAACTAGTGTTTGCGATGCGGGAGTACGGCAGTTTAGGGGTTAATGTGTTTATTATAGTGGTGGCAATGTCCGGGGCACTAGATTAGGTGTTAATAATTTTATTTTAGTGTTTGCAATGTGGGAAGGCCTCAGTTTAGGGGTTAATAGGTAGTTTATGGGTGTTAGTGTACTTTTTAACACTTTAGTTATGAGTTTTATGTTACAGCTTTGTAGCGTAAACCTCATAACTACTGACTTTCAGTTTACGGTAATGAATCTTGAAGTTTTAGGCTGTACCACTCACTTTTTGTTCTCCCAGGCAGACTCGTAATACCGGCGCTATGGAAGTCCCATTGAAAAAGGACTTTTGGAAAGCTGCGGTAGTTACGTTACAGCCATAAAAGAGTGCGGTGCCCCTAAACCTGAAAAACTCGTAATACCAGCGGTAGTGAAAAAGAGCCTTAACGCTGCTTTTACCGCAAAACCCGTAATCTAGCCGTCTGAAAATAAGTTTCTTATATTTTGGCATTTCTACATTATAAAGTGCCACCATGCAATCAATAAATCAATGAATAATTTTCTTCTGTATGGGAGTTGTCATGCATTTAACATCAGTTTACCTTTCTGAGCAACCAACATTTAGGAGAAAAGTGAAATTAAAATCCTCCACTATCCACAAAATGTAGAGAGAATAACTTATGTAGCCCATTAACAAGTAAATAAGTAAGTCATTGTAAACCTAATCTACATACAATTTTACATTTACACACATATATATATATATATATATATATATATACACACACACATATTTATATATATATATATATATATATATATATATATATATATATATATATATATATATATATATATATATATATATATACCCACTCATACATATAAATATATATATAAACACACACACATATATATATATATATATATATATATATATATATATATACACTGTATATACACACACAAAGATCAAAATGGATATGAATAAGCTTATCGATAAGTAACGTAAGGAATTAAAGGAGACAAAAAGCCAAAAATTTGTCCGGGACCTGGAGGACTACCAAACTAATAGAGTATACCTGTGGTCGCAAGATGACGGAATACGTGACGTCACTCAGTGGGAACAAGGAAGACGGGAAGAGGAGTTGGTGCATAGAGGAGCAAGGCACCTCAAAGATTTCATCATCAGAAGATTTTTTAGGAATGGGTTCTGATACAGATACCGGAGGGGCGGCCGCAAGCACAAGCGGCAAAAATGAACAAGTGCAATCCATCGCCATGAGAAGCAACCAAACCTACAGAGGACGGAAGAAATAGATACTGGTTTGAATGTCTGTGCCGGAACGTCTTTGGTATGTAAAGATAACAATGTATATATGGAATCTGTATCAGAGACATTTGACTTAACAATGATGGGACTAAGAGAACCAAAAACAGCTGTTGAATGTAATGGAAGTAATATAGATGGTAAATTGGTAATAAATATATCTAAATATGCATTAACGGAAGTTGAATTAAGTATATTAAGCAAAGGATTGTCTTTTTTGCCATTCTAAGAACATCAATACCTTTAATTTAGACAAATATTTATATATTGTCTTCCATTATTGAGGTTATAAACACATTTTTCAACCCAAGAGATGTCTATACCAAATGCCAATAAGAATGCTTTACAATACAATACTGTCTTTGATTTGAAATCTTTTGGGCTGACTAATAAATCGAAGTTTGTGCCAAGTACTACCAATCCTGGGGTGGAAACTTTTATTAGATTTGTGCAGAATGACATAAAATCCCTGTTACAACAACTAAGAACATTTTAACATACAAACTGATAGATTACGAGTCTTGCGTTAGGGTTAAAAAGCAGCGTTGAGAGGTCCCCTACGCTGCTTTTTAATGCCCGCTGGTATTACGAGTCTGGAAGGTACAGGTGTACCGCTCACTTTTCTTCCGCGACTCGAGCATACCGCAAATACCCTTACGTCAATTGCGTATCCTATCTTTTTGATGGGACTTGCCTAACGCTGGTATTATGAGTCTTGGAAGAAGTGAGCGGTAGACTCTCTCCTGTCAAGACTTCTACCGCATTTAAAAGTCAGTAGTTAAGAGTTTTATGGGCTAACGCGTAACATAAAACTCTTAACCCCTTAACGACCGAGGACGTGCAGGGTACGTCCTCAAAAAAAAGTCAGTTAACGACCAAGGACGTACCCTGCACGTCCTCGGTCTGGAAAGCAGCTGGAAGCAATCCTGATCACTTCCAGCTACTTTCCGGTTATTGCAGGATGCCTCGATATCGAGGCATCCTGCAATAAATTTTTTTAGCCATCCGGTGCAGAGAGGGCCACTCTGTGGCCCTCTCTGCACCGGAGATTGGTGGCTCTTTTGGTTGATGGGTTGGAGTCGGTATGGGAGACGGGTGGTGGCCATCAATGGCCCTGCTGATCTGGAGGGGGCGGGATCGTGGGTGGGGATGTCCGGAGGCGCGCACGGACGCGTGCACATGCACGGGGGGCGGGCACGTGCATGGGGAGGGAGCAGGTGGGAGCCGCTACACTACAGAAAAAAAGTGCACAAAAATGAAAAAATGGGGGGGGGGGAAATATTTATAAAAAAAACATCAGTAAGGTGGTGGGGGTTAGTCTGTGGGGGGGGGAAGCTACACTACAGAAAAAATGTTAAAAAAACCTTAACGACCGAGGACGTGCAGGGTACGTCCTCAAAAAAAAGTCAGTTAACGACCAAGGACGTACCCTGCACGTCCTCGGTCTGGAAAGCAGCTGGAAGCAATCCTGATCACTTCCAGCTACTTTCCGGTTATTGCAGGATGCCTCGATATCGAGGCATCCTGCAATAAATTTTTTTAGCCATCCGGTGCAGAGAGGGCCACTCTGTGGCCCTCTCTGCACTGGAGATTGGTGGCTCTTTTGGTTGATGGGTTGGAGTCGGTATGGGAGACGGGTGGTGGCCATCAATGGCCCTGCTGATCTGGAGGGGGCGGGATCGTGGGTGGGGATGTCCGGAGGCGCGCACGGACGCGTGCACATGCACGGGGGGCGGGCACGTGCATGGGGAGGGAGCAGGTGGGAGCCGCTACACTACAGAAAAAAAGTGCACAAAAATGAAAAAATGGGGGGGGGGGGGGAAATATTTATAAAAAAAAACATCAGTAAGGTGGTGGGGGTTAGTCTGTGGGGGGGGGGAAGCTACACTACAGAAAAAAATGTTAAAAAAATAATAAAAAAAAAACGTTTTTTTTTTTGCAAACTGGGTACTGGCAGACAGCTGCCAGTACCCATGATGGCCCCCAATAAGGCAGAGGGGAAGGGTTAGAGAGCTGTTTTGGGTGGGATCAGGGAGTTTGGGGGCTAAGGGGGGATCCTACACAGTAGCATATGTAAATATGCTAAAAAAATAAATAAAAAAAAAATAGCTTTCATTTTAGTACTGGCAGACTTTCTGCCAGTAAGATGGCGGGGACAATTGTGGGGTGGGGGAGGGAAGGGAGCTATTTGGGAGGGATCAGGGGGTGGGATGTATAAGGTGGGAGGCTGATCTCTACACTAAAGATAAAATTAACCCTGCAAGCTCCCTACAAACTACCTAATTAACCCCTTCACTGCTAGCCATAATACACGTGTGATGCGCAGCCATATTTAGCCACTTTCCAATTACCAAAAAACAACACCAAAGCCATATATGTCTGCTATTTCTGAACAAAGGGGATCCCAGAGAAGCATTTACAACCATTTGTACCATAATTGCACAAGCTGTTTGTAAATAATTTCACTGAGAAACCTAAAATTGTGAAAAATTTAGCATTTTTTTTTATTTGATCGCATTTGGCTGTGAAATGGTGGCATTAAATATACCAAAATGGGTCTAGATCAATACTTGGGGTTGTCTGCTACACTACACTAAATCTAAAATTAACCCTACAAGCTCCCTACAAGCTCCTAATTAACCCCTTCACTGCTGGGCATAATACACGTGTGGTGCGCAGTGGCATTTAGCAGCCTTCTTATTATCAAGTAGCAAAGCCAAAGCCATATATGTCTGCTATTTCTGAGCAAAGGGGATCCCAGAGAAGCATTTACAACCATTTATTCTATAATTGCATAAGTTGTTTGTAAATAATTTCAGTGAGAAACCTAAAGTTTGTGAAAAAATTTGTGAAAAAGTGAACAATTTTTTTTATTTGATCGCATTTGGCTGTGAAATGGTGGCATGAAATATACCAAAATTGGCCTAGATCAATACTTTGGGATGTCTTCTAAAAAAAAAAAAATATACATGTCAAGGGATATTCAGGGATTCCTGAAAGATATCAGTGTCCCATTGTAACTAGCTCTAATTTTGAAAAAAAGTGGTTTGGAAATAGCAAAGTGCTACTTGTATTTATGGCCCTATAACTTGCAAAAAAAAGCAAAGAACATGCAGAAATTGGGTATTTCTAAACTCAAGACAAAATTTAGAAACTATTTAGCATGGGTGTTTTTTGGTGGTTGTAGATGTGGGTCAAAGTTAGAAAAATTGTGTTTTTTTTCCATTTTTTCCTCATATTTTATATTTTTTTTATAGTAAATTATAAGATATGATGAAAATAATGGTATCTTTTGAAAGTCAATTTAATGGAGAGAAAAACAGTATATAATATGTGTGTGTACAGTAAATGAGTAAGAGGAAAATTACAGATAAACACAAACACCGCAAAAATGTAAAAATAGCCTTGGTCCCAAACGGACAGAAAATGGAAAAGTGCTGTGGTCATTAAGGGGTTAACTAAAGTGCTAAAAAGTACACTAACACCCATAAACTACCTATTAACCCCTAAACCGAGCCCCCCCCCCCCCACATCGGAAACACTTTAATAAATATATTAACCCCTAATCTGCCGACCGGACATCGCCGCCACTTTAATAAATATATTAACCCCTAAACCACTGCACTCCCACCTCACAAACACTAGTTAAATTTTATTAACCCCTAATCTGCCGTCCCTAACATCGCCGACACCTACCTACATTTATTAACCCCTAATCTGCCACCCCAAGGTCACCGCTACTATATTAAAGGTATTAACCCCTAAACCTAAGTCTAAACCTAACCCTAATCCCCCCTAACTTAAATATAATTTAAAATAATCTAAATAAAATTACTAAAATTAAATAAATTATCCTATTTAAAACTAAATACTTAGCGATAAAATAAACCCTAAGATAGCTACAATATAACTAATAGTTACATTGTAGCTATCTTAGGGTTTATTTTTATTTTACAGGCAACTTTGTATTTATTTTAACTAGGTACAATAGTTATTAAATAGTTATTAACTATTTAATAACTTCCTAGTTAAAATAAGTACAAAAGTACCTGTAAAATAAACCCTAACCTAAGTTACAATTACACCTAACACTACACTATCATTAAACTAACTACCTAAACTACCTACAATTAATTACAATTAAATTAAATAAACAAAAGAAAACCCCACTAAATTACAGAAAAAAACGAATTACAAGAATTTTAAACTAATTACACCTAATCTAATCCCCCTAATAAAATAAAAAAGCCCCCCAAAATAATAAAATTCCCTACCCTATACTAAATTACAAATAGTCCTTAAAAGGGCCTTTTGCGGGGCATTGCCCCAAAGTAATCAGCTCTTTCACCTGTAAAAAAATAGAATACCCCACCCAACATTAAAACCCACCACCCACACACCCAACACTACTCTAAAACCCACCCAATCCCCCCTTAAAAAAACCTAACACTACCCCCCTTGAAGATCACCCTACCATCTTCACCCAGCTGGGCACAAGTGGACCTCCAGAGGGGCAGAAGTCTTCATCCGATCCGGGCAGAAGAGGTCCTCCAAGCGGCAGATGTCTTCATCCAGGCGGCATCTTCTATCTTCATCCATCCGGAGTGGAGCAGGTCCATCTTCAATCCAGCCAACGCGGAGCCATAATCTTCAAAGAAGTCCAAGCGAAGAATGAAGGTTCCTTTAAATTATGTCATCCAAGATGGCATCCCTTGAATTACGATTGGCTGATAGGATTCTATCAGCCAATCGGAATTAAGGTAGGAAAAATCCTATTGGCTCATCCAATAAGCCAATAGGATTGAGCTTGCATTTTATTGGCTGATTGGAACAGCCAATAGAATGTGAGCTTAATCCTATTGGCTGATTGGATGAGCCAATAGGATTTTTCCTAACTTAATTCTGATTGGCTGATAGAATCCTATAAGCCAATCTGAATTCAAGGGACGCCATCTTGGATGACGTCATTTAAAGGAACCTTCATTCTTCGCTTGGACTTCGTTTGAAGAGGATGGCTCTGCGTCGGCTGGATTGAAGATGGACCCGCTCCGCTCCGGATGGATGAAAATAGAAGATGCTGCCTGGATGAAGACATCTGCCGCTTGGAGGACCTCTTCTGCCTGGATCGGATGAAGACTTCTGCCCTCTGGAAGTCCACTTGTGCCTGACTGAGTGAAGACGGCTCAAAGTAGGGAGATCTTCAGGGCGGTAGTGTTAGGTTTTTTTAAGGGGGGATTGGGTGGGTTTTAGAGTAGGGTTGGGTGTGTGGGTGGTGGGTTTTAATGTTGGGGGGTATTGTATTTTTTTACAGGTGAAAGAACTGATTACTTTGGGGCAATGCCCCGCAAAAGGCCCTTTTAAGGGCTATTTATAATTTAGTGTAGGGTAGGGAATTTTATTATTTTGGGGGGCTTTTTTATTTTATTAGGGGGATTAGATTAGATGTAATTAGTTTAAAATTCTTGTAATTCTTTTTTTTTCTGTAATTTAGTGTTTGTTTGTTTTTCGTAATTTAGTTTATTTAATTTAATTGTAATTAATTGTAGGTAGTTTAGGTAATTAGTTTAATGATAGTGTAGTGTTAGGTATAATTGTAACTTAGGTTAGGGTTTATTTTACAGGTACTTTTGTACTTATTTTAACTAGGTAGTTATTAAATAGTTAATAACTATTTAATAACTATTGTACCTAGTTAAAATAAATACAAACTTGCCTGTAAAATAAATATAAATCCTAAATTAGCTACAATGTAACTATTAGTTATATTGTAGCTATCTTAGGGTTTATTTTATCAGTAAGTATTTAGTTTTAAATAGGAATAATTTATTTAATTTTAGTAAATTTATTTTGTTTAATTTAAATTATATTTAAGTTAGGGGGGTGATAGGGTTAGTGTTAGACTTAGGTTTAGGGGTTAATACATTTATTATAGTGGCAGCGACGTTGGCGGCAGCGGCAGATAAGGGGTTAATAAATTGAATATAGTTGCAGCGACGTTGGAGGGGGCAGATTAGGGGTTAATAACTATAATGTAGGTGTCGGCGATGTTGGGGGCAGTAGATTAGGGGTTAATATGTTTATTATAGTGGCGGCGATGTTGGTGGTGGCAGATTAGGGGTTAATAAGTGTAGTTAGGTGATGGTGATATTGGGGGCGGCAGAGTAGGGGTTAATAAATAAAAAGTAGGTGTTGGCGATGTTGGGGGCAGCAGATTAGGGGTTCATAGGTATAATGTAGGTGGCGGCGGTGTCCAGAGCGGCAGATTAGGGGTTAATAATATAATGTAGGTGTCAGCGATAGCGGGGGCGGCAGATTAGGGATTAATAAGTGTAATATTAGGGGTGTTTAGACTCAGGGTTCATGTTAGTGTGTTAGGTGCAGACATAAAATTAATTTCCCCATAGGAAACAATGGGGCTGCATTAGGAGTTGAACGCTGCATTTTTGCAGGTGTTAGGTTTTTTTTCAGCCAGCTCAGCCCCATTGTTTCCTATGGGGAAATCGTGCACAAGCACATTTAGCCAGATCACCGCTGACTTAAGCAGCGCTGGTATTGAGGTGAGATGTGGAGCTAAATTCTGCTCTACGCTCACCTTTTTGCGGCTAACACCAGGTTTAAAAAAACCTGTAATACCAGAGTTGTCTTAAGGGAGCGGTGGGAAAAAAAGGCTTGTTAGCAACGCAAGCCTTACCGACAAAAACTCGTAATCTAGCCGAAATAAAACAAGCATTAGAAAACCTAGCTAAAAATAAGGAGATTGTGATAAAAAGTGCAGATAAGGGCGGATCTGTGGTTGTACTTGACTCAGAATACTATGTACTAGAAATATTGTGTCAATTATCGGATGGAGTAATATACAGGATTCTTTATGGTGACCCACTTGCTGAAATCCAAATGGAAATTAATCAAATTGTTGATGAAGCATTGTCAAAGGGGGTCATTACTAAGAGTCTGGCTATTTTTCTTATAAAAAAAAGAGACCCCATTACTCCAGTGTTCTATACATTGCCAAAAATTCATAAAAATCTAAGGGAACCTCCATGCAGGCCAATTGTGGCTGGTACTGACTCAGTCTTTACATGTATCTCCATTTTTCTAGAAAATATGTTGAACCCTATAGCTGCAAAACAAGAATCGTTTCTTAAAGATACAGGGCAATTCTTAAATAAAATTTGTGGGACCCCTTGCAATGAAGTTGAGATTTTATTCAGCTTCGATATAGTGAGTTTATACACGTCCATACTGCATGAAGCAGGTATACAATCAGTACTCAACTTTATAAAACAAGACATTTCTTTAACTACATTGCAATTTAATTTCAATGAAAATTTACTGAGGATTATACTTTATTTTAATTACTTTCTTTTTCAAGATACATATTACTTGTAACGAAAAGGTACAGCTATATGCCAATATTTTTGTTAGTGAATTTGAAAAGAAGTGCATTTAGAAAAATTTTAAGTATCAGCAATAGTGTAAAATTTGGCATTTTAGATGACGTGGGGGGGGGGCTCTTTGGAGTCTTTGCAAGAGTTTGTTGAAGAACTTAATATATCAACCAACTGTCTAAGATTTACTCTGGAATTTTCAAAGGAATGGATCAGTTTTTTAGATACATCTGTATATAAACAGCACTCTAGGGGGGCTGAGCCAGCCGAGGACCAGCATGACCGCGTTTGTGTAGAGCTCCGAAAGCTGGCTCCTTGAGCAACATCTACACACTGACTGTAGACCCGATCCTACACCCTATGAGGACCATTTAACAGAGGAGACATTCTTTGCAACCTAGACTGGGGACAAAAACCCTCCCAGCCCTCAACAACCGTCAGCGAGACCTGGAACGTGTATTGCAAAACATATCTTAAGGCCTCAGAGGACCGCGCATACAAAAAGAGCCGTTAGCCACGATGAAACTAGAAGGAACATCGCAAGAAAGTACCGGGAATTTGCAGTTCAAGGAGACAAGACACCACTTCAGGCAGTATTGAACAGAAGATCAAGTGAGTCTGGGAACATCACAAACACTGCTGCAGGAGCTGCGTTACATACGACACACACCTTAGGCCTTACTCTAATACATGGGCAAAAGGGTGACCAATACTAGTAGGAGGTTTGCCAGAAACTTGGTTATATAACAGGAAAGACAAAATGGGAAATGGATAAGGCATAAAGCAAGATTGAACACACAAGAGAGAAGTGAATATGTAAAGGGACTAATTCAAACACTGACAAATATAGAAGACATATGGTACAATTAACATATAATCCTCACCTATCAAAGCATACGCCAATAGACCTAAGCTATCACGCAGCAACAATAAAGATATATTCCAGTGTATCGTTGAGAGATATATTTGCACTGAAAGCACGCATCATCCTAAGGCCAACATAGGAGGGGTGGGAGCATCTAAATATTAACCGCCAAACAAGATTAAGACACGAATTACAGGGGGAATCATTACTATCATACTCAATTTATGCTGAGCTCTTTATTTGCTACAAAGGGCCTCCTAACCTGTACCCCACAGAGAACTGTGACATTCTGCATTCGGGACTGGTAAAACATCCTAGAGGACAAAAGATACTTCACCAAAGCATCCACAACACAGAAGGTGGCCTGAACTACATATCTCAAAAAGTCCATCTACATGCACAGTATCTGCCTCCTTAATACAAACACGTTGTAAGTTCCTTCAAATACATAAGAGTGGGAAATCCAGAAGACTGAGGAATCCACACAGTCTAACTGAGGGTGTACTTATCATTATTATGACGTCCAAAAGGCAAATGAAAGCTGACAAACAAAGTCAACTACCACCCCAAATGCAAAAATGAATGCATTCTTCAAGACGGTGGAATCTACAAGTTCATCACAACCAGCTTCTCCCCAATTAAAAATGAGTGAAGAGAGACAAGATACAGACACCATAGTACAAAATGAAGACCACCCTCTCACGAGAGCAGATCTAAATTCTTTACCCTCAAAAGAGGACTTTTCCAACTTTATGTCTCAGGTCAGCCAAGTGATCGAAGAGGGTCTAGCGTAGGTCAGAAAATATATAACAGACATAGGCAATTGAGTTTCACAGCTGGAGGAACATGCAGAGGAATTATCTGAGTCTACAAACCTAACAACAATGCAACTCCAGCAACAGACAACAGAAATTATACAGCTCCAAAGCCAGATAAAAGATCTGGATAACAGAGGCCGCCGGCAGAACCTGAGAGTAAGAGGTATACAAGAAGCGGTCTCTAATGCAGATTTATTACAGTATTTACAGAATCTTTTCCACTTTTTATTGGACACTGAACCAGACTCCACAAGTTTATTAGAAAGAGATCACAGAGCTTTACGTCCCAAACTGCTAGCAACTAGACATGTGCGATTCGGTTCGGTTCGATTCGGAAATTCGGAAAATTCTGAAAATTCGTAGATTCGGATCGAACCGAATCTCTGAATTAAAATAGTGCCGAATCTACCGAATAAATCCGAATAACTTCGGATTTATTTGGTAGATTCGGATGGCCATGGATTACACTAGTATTGTACAGTATATTAGGTTATATCACTCTGCTATGGGTTACACCTAATGTACAGTACATAATACTAGTCTAATACCACCTAACACTTACCGAAATTCCGAATTTCCGAATCCAGCCGAATTTATTCGAATCCAAATGAATCCAAAACAAATCCAAACCGAATTTATTCGAATCCGAATGAATCTGAAACAAATCCGAACCGAATTGATTCAAATTTTTCCGAATTCGAATCGCTCCGAACCGAAATGAAAAAAAATCCAAATCGATCCAAACCAAATTTTTTCGCCATGCACATGTCTACTAGCAACTGCTCCACCAAGAGATATCATCTTAAAATGTCATTTTTTTCAGGAGGAGAATATAATGGCTGCCACCAGGAAAAAGTCTTCAATAACATGGAATGGATATGTTATTTAAATATATGCAGACCTAAGCCCTCTTACACTCTCTAAACACAAAGAAGTAGGGTTCCTCACCTCTCACTTGAGAGAACACGGAATCACATATCGTTGGGGGTTCCCTTTTCTGTTAAAAGTAACAAAAGATAACATAGAAGCAGTTTACAAAGAAATGGAAGACTTTGGAAGATTCTGCTCTCAGCTCAACATACCACTATCAAGACTATCTCAGGAAGAAGATCCCAATTCTGGAAAGCAGAACCACAAACCAATGCTACCTAAGCCTCAATGACAGAAATGGACTACAGTAGACAGGAAACACAAATTGACAACAGGGACACCACTTTGCATGGACCCACAAAGTCTTGAAGTCCTCCACATACTAGAGGCTGGAAAATGCTCTTCTGAAATAGGGCAATAGGCCCATCCAGGAATGATAGACTACAAATACTCCCTCACCAAATTTCTATTTAGATTGTGCCATAGAATACTTTAAGATGTAGGTCCTATAATATACGAATAGGAATAGCTTAGTTTAACTCCCCATTAAACCAAGGATGTTAAACAGCTCAAGAAGTTGTAGCAGAGTATTGCTGCTACAGTACCCCCTCTAGTAATTAGATAGATTTGCCCCTACTGGGCCCAGAATTCTGTTAAGATATGTTAAGGTTTATGTGAATAGCGTTTTACCATCTATATGGGACTGTAGAGGCCAGAGACTGCACCCCTAATGTTCTACTCCCAAGCCAAGGTAAGGAGCTACAGACAACTCCACATAGGCTTTACATAATTTTTTTTAACACTAATGCATAAAATCATACACATAATATCCCAGAATACAAAGGGCCTTAATTCGCCCACTAAACGCTCAGTGGCACTGAGATGGTTTGCAAAAAAGAAAACTTCCAACGTGTTTATTCAGGAAACCCATTTCTCCACATTAGCAACACCAAAATTCTCATCTAAGGAGTTCCCTATAGGTTATTTTAGTTCTAACATGAAGAAAAGGAACGGGGTGGAAATACTCATTCATAGAAATGCTCCTTTCCAACTAATTAGCTCTACTACAGATAAAGAAGGTAGAATTCTTATAGTGGTTGGTATTCTATTCAACAGGCATGTAACTTTAATTAATATATATGCCCCTAATTCTAACAGATCCTCCTTCTTCAAACGCCTATTGTCACTAGTTTTAGAAATGCGAAAGGGAATGGTAATACTAGGGGGAGACTTTAATGTGACAATGGACTCAGCACTTGACATAACAACAAAACAATCAAAACCCTCCACCAGACCCCCAGACTCAGTCTATCACTGTTTTAAACAGTTAGGATTGGTAGATGTCTGGAGAATACAGCATCCTCAACAGAGGAATTAAACATTTTATTCTCATCCGTGGGCTGTGTACTCCAGAATTAACTATTTATTTATAGATCAATCCAGTTTCTCATTGGTTTCAGACACTTATATTTTGCCTACAGCCTGGTCAGATCATTCAATGATTACATTAGAACTAATATGGCCAGATCACCCTATTCATCCTTTCATATGGAAGTTGGACGATTACCTATTACACCATCCCCCGACAAAACAGGCCCTATCAGAGAAACTTTCAGAATATTTTAAACATAATTCGTACCCTGACATGTCACCTCTTATTATATGGGAAGCACATAAGGCAGTCTTACGGGGAGAGGATATTAAACATCAGGCTTACTTGAAAAAAAAACATACAACTCCACAATGAAAACACTAACCTCTCATTTACTCCAGACAGAAGCCCGGCACAAAAATCTCCTGAAAGACTCTAATCTCCTCACCCAGTTAATCAATATAATAAAAGAGATAAATAGCATTCTCACTAAAGAAGCACAGAAAAAGGCATTGGCACTAAAGAAAACATATTTCTATGAGGGTAATAGATCAGGTCCCTTGCTGGCACAAGCTCTTAGAGCAAAGAGGTGGTCAAGCATATATTAACAAAATCAAAAAAATAAGACAACACTTATACTTACAACAGTAAGGATATAGCAATCCAATTCAGCGACTTTTACAAGCAACTATATAATCTTAAAATACCAACTACAAAGGAACACCTTAATGATATGCAACAATACATAGAAGCAGCTGACATAAATAAGTTAACCAGTGTCCAAACACACAAACTAGACAAACCCATCTCGCTAAGAGAAATCCGAGTGGTGATTTCCAAATTACCTTTGGGAAAAAGCCCAGGACCAGATGGTTTAACCAACCTTTATTATAAAACTTTCAAGGATATACTAGCCCCTCACCTTCTGACCCTATTTCAAATCCTTGATTAATTTTGACCAGAAATGTTGCTAAAGCATATTTCGGTAATCCACAAACCGGGTAAACTACAAGAAGACCTGAGTTGTTACCGTCCTATTTAATTGCTAAACTCAGATATTAAGATTTTTAGTAAAATTCTAGCAAACCGCACAAATTCTATATTAAATGACTTAATACACGTAGATCAGGTGGGCTTTGTACCCAAACGTGAAGCTAGAGATAATACCCTGAGAGCTATAACCTTAATGGAATATGCCTAATTTCACATTATAGATTCAGTAATAATCACAACTGACGTGGAAAAAGCGTTCAATAGAACAAACTGGAACTTCCTCAAACACACTCTATTAACATTCAGCTTTGGTACTAAAATGATCTCTAGAATCTTCAATCTATATTCCCAACTGAGCGCTAAGGGGAAAGCAAACGACATGCTTTCGGATTCCTTTACAATACACAATGGCACACATCAAGGATGCCCCCTGTCCCCTACCCTATTTATTTTGTCCTTGAAAATATTAGCATCCCATGTCTGTAGCAACGACATTAAAGGTATACGAATAGGACCAAATTACTTTAAAGTTGCGATGTACGCAGATGATGTTCTGTTTTCTCTTTCATCTCTGTTGACTTCTGTCCCGGCGATCATGGTCAAATTAGATAGATTTGGCAAATTCTCTAATTTTTCAGTCAACAAAGTGAACTCAGAAATTCTGAATATATCCCTTCTCCAACAGACTTTTAGAAACTGACAGAAATCTGCCCATTGCGACTCCAGACAAACTCAATCAAATACTTGAGTATACACCTTTCTCCAAATATGATTACTTTTTTCAATAAAAATTATAACTCCTTACTACACAACACACAAAATGATCTTGTTAAATGGGCAACCAAACCTTTATCATGGTGGGGGAGAATCCAATCTATAAAAATGACTACCCTCCTGAAGA